>NC_085867.1:49753662-49766162 GCF_034702125.1 Engraulis encrasicolus
TGTGTGTGTGTGTGTGTGTGTGTGTGTGTGTGTGTGTGTGTGTGTGTGTGTGTGTGTGTGTGTGTGTGTGTGTGTGTGGGAGTTGAATAGCCTGGGGGAGAAAGGTGTACTGTAAGTGTTTGTGGAATTGATCGTGCGTTTACCTTTGTGTGTATAAAACTGCACAGTGCACTTATTCTGTTTCGTGTGTGTGTGTGTGTGTGTGTGTGTGTGGCATTTGTGAACCTTTGTGTATGTAAATGTCTAGTATTACATTGTATGTATTGGGTGGGGGGCCCTTTCAGATGGCTTTGTCCTGGGCCCAGCAAAAGCTGTCAGCGGCCCTGCATGCATGCATGCATGCACGTACACACACACGCACACGCACGCATGCACGCATGCACGACCATATTTATACCTATGTGTATAAAACTGCACAGTGCACTTATCCTGTTTTGTGTGTGTGTGTGTGTGTGTGTGTGTGTGTGTGTGTGTGTGTGTGTGTGTGTGTGTGTGCGTGTGTGTGTGGCATTTGTGCATCTTTGTGTATGTAAATGCCTAGTATGACTCTGTGTGTGTGTGTGTGTGTGTGTGTGTGTGTGTGTGTGTGTGTGTGTGTGTGTGTGTGTGTGTGTGTGTGTGTGTGTAGTAAATGTGTTACATTTGTGCATAACATAATATGTGTATGCGTGTAGCGTGTGTACCCAGTAATGTGCGTGTTGTTATACAGTAGCAGGGCGTGTTGTGTAGAGAGCGTAAGTGCTGCTAGACCGGCGCTTTCATGGTCTTTCATGCATGGCTGTAGCCATATGTACAGTATACACACACAGCTTCCAAATCACATCAATCATGGCCCCATGCAGTCATTCATGCCACGAAGCACACACATAGTCATACAGTCATTTCGGTGTTGTTAACTCAACACTTTAGAGAGGCAGTTTCAACACTTGGAGTGTTGATCCTACTCTCTGAGCGTTAAATTAACACTGCAAGTTTTGGCTGGAGCCATACGTATACACAAGTTCCAAATCACATCAATCTTATCCCCATGCAGTTACTCATGCCATGGCACACATTTACACTCACATGCGCGTAGTCAGAGCTGCTGCCCAATTTTGTACACAGTCCCACCACTCTTCCCTGGACTGATTACAATATTTCTGCTTCCTATCATCACTGTTGCTGTGGCATACAGAGAGGTACATGTTGGCCAGCAGCCAGAGAAATGTAACCTTGCTTTCTCTCTTACCATCTGAAACTATCATATGCATTTCTTTTTTGGCACTATACATACACATGCACATGTCCACAGGCATGCACACACACACACACACACACACACACACACACACACACACACACACACACACACACACACACACACACACACACACACGCATGCACACACACATGTGCACATGTCATATTCACACACATTTTCACTCTTCCTTTCTCTCTCTATATCTTTCTTTAGCGCCTTTTCTCTATCTCTCTCCATCAGATGTTCAAAACATTGCAGACATTATCTTGTTGCTCCTTCCTCTTCCACTCTTCCTCTTCTCATCCTCCTCTTTCTCTCTTCCTCCTATCTTCTATTTCTTTCCTCTTCTCTATTTTTCTCTTCTTCTTTCTTTTCTTCCTCTTGTCATGTGCAGTCTCTTCCTCACTTCTCCCCTGCCTCCTCTTCCACTCCTTTTCTCTTCTCCTCCTCCTCTCCCCTCGGCCCTGTCCCCCCCCAGATGCACTATTCCCATCATGCCTCAGCCCGGCCTCCTGATTGGTTGTCCTTGTCTGTGGTGAGCGCAGGTGTCCTCCCTCTCCACTCAGCTGCTGCCTCTCATCGGGCTAACCACACTGCTGACGCTTGCACATATCCCCCCAACACACACACACACACACACACACACACACACACACACACACACACACACACACACACACACACACACACACACACACACACACACACACACACGCGCGCGCGCGCGCGCGCGCGCGCGCGCGCGCACACATACACACACGCACACACACACGGATATGTCACTGTCTCTCTCACACATACAGACTTGCACACGCATAATAGACACACACACACATGCACACACTTGGATATGTCGGTCCCTGTCACACACACACGCATAATGATGCGCGTGCACACACACACACACACACACACACACACACACACACACACACACACACACACACACACACACACACACACACACACACACACACGCGCGCACACACACACACGCACACACACACACACACACAATCCCCTATACACGCGTGCTGCAGGTTATGACCCTAAAGGACGTGACAAGACTAACGCTTGGCTCCCTGTCTCCCGCTGCCTGTGACCTCAGGTGACCTCCAGGACCTCGCTGCCCCCCCACTGTCCTGCGGCGGGCCAGGCAGGCCAGGCTGAGCCATTTATTTATTTATCTGACGGCAAGAGGCATTTACATTTAAATAACCAACAGCCCCCGCACAGCGACACACACACACAAACACACACACACACACATGTGCGTAGACACAAACACATACACAGACATTGCACTCAAGCACGCACATGCTCATTTGCACACACCAGACTCTGTGTCTTCAAATACACACAAACACGCACAGACGCAGACAAGCAGGCACAGACGCAGGTGCGCACACGCACGCACGCACACACACACGCGCACACACACACACACACACACACACACACACACACACACACACACACACACATGACAAACGCTCAACACGTCCAACACACTGATCACTGATTCACCAGCCTAGACACAGACACACACATGGCCTTTTCTATTCAGGTTTACTAATTCGTTAATGCTAAATGCCGAGCTTTTGTTCAATATCAGAGAAGACAGGGTCACTGAAATTGCAACACAAACCGAATCCTAAATTTCAATGCCAGGCATGCATATATAATTAGTGACTGTGTGTGTGTGTGTGTGTGTGTGTGTGTGTGTGTGTGTGTGTGTGTGTGTGTGTGTGTGTGTGTGTGTGTGTGTGTGTGTGTGTGTGTGTGTGTGTGTGTTTGTACGCGCGTGCGTGCATGCGTGCGTGCATGCGTATGTGTGTGTGCGCGCGCACGCTCGCGCGACTGAGCGTGTTTAGGGTTCTCTGTGTAAATATGTGTGCTCACATGAACATGTGCATGCACCTGCATACATATGAGCCAAAATGCTTGTGCATGTTCCTCTGCTCTGCGTGTGTGTGTGCAAGAGAGTGCACATGTGCGGTTGTGCACACATGTAATGACAGCAGTGATGTGACAAATGGCAGAGAGAGAGAGAGAGAGAGAGAGAGAGAGAGAGAGAGAGAGAGAGAGAGAGAGAGAGAGAGAGGCAGACAGAGGGAAAACACACTCTCATTCACAGGCAATCCATCACAGTGCCCTTCCCAGAGTGAAGGGGCCAAACTGCAGCGGTCACATTAAGCCACTCTTTTGTCTCATAATTAGACTTCCGCCGCCACGGCTGTTCCCCATCACATTTGCCAGTGTGGCCATTGAAAGATCAGCCTGCACTGACCCTGCCTATCCTCCATCCTCCATCCCCCAGCATCGCCACTCCATCCGGCACCCTACACCTCATCGCCCATACAAGCCCATGCCAAACAACCCCCCCCCCCCCCACCCATCGCTCCACCTCCACTCTCCACCCTCCACCTCATTGCCCATATCAGCCCTTGCCAACCA
Source organism: Engraulis encrasicolus (assembly GCF_034702125.1). Lineage (NCBI taxonomy): Eukaryota > Metazoa > Chordata > Actinopteri > Clupeiformes > Engraulidae > Engraulis > Engraulis encrasicolus. The sequence goes on from NC_085867.1 coordinate 49,757,360, forward strand.
ACACAGTCAGTCCACCCATCTTCCTCCCGTAAAAAAAGAGAAAAAAAACCTAGAGCAATTTCAGATCATTATTTAATGACCATGTGCCTGCCCATTAGGGTTCATTTGCATTGGCTAATAAAATCACCATCAGGTCCTAATGCCGTCCCATTTCGACACGGTTCTCCAAATGTTTATGCAAGCTGCTTGCCCGGTCAGAAGTCAGTGTGAGTGTGCATGTGCGTGTGCGTGTGCATATGCGTATGTGTGTCCGTGTGTGTGTGTTTGTGCCTGCCTGTGTGCGTGTTGGTGTGCAAGTGTGTGGAGTGATTTTCCCCCTCTCTAATACACAAACTCCCGCAGTCCTTGGTGGATGGAGGTACACTAACAAATGAACACAAAATGAAAACAGGTGGAGCTCCATGCCGGAGTGTCCATGCTGATGCCTCTGTAGGCCGTAGCCCATCTTTAATCTTCGGCGCTGGTCTCCAGACGTTAATCATGTCATGTACTTGTTTTAACACACAAGGCAAAAATCTATCTAGCCATTCCAAAGTTGTTGTGCAATAAAACGCCTGTGATGGACAGACAGATGGATAGACGCACACACAGACCCACAGACTGCGTCACCTTTGGAATAATAAAGTGAAAGAAATCACAAACAGGGAAGATAGTGGTCCTGTATGACTTGTGATATGAAACCTTGGTGCTCTTTCAGTTTGTTGGAAGTTGGCGCGTCTTCAAAGTGATGTCTCAAGTCAGATGTACAGGATGAGGGAGACATATTTATTCTCCTCTTCCTTTCTTTCCTCTCTATTCCCTTGTTGTGCCTCTCTGCCTGGTCTGACCTCTTCCACAGAAATGGGCCAGTGGCCATGGTGTGAGTGGTGTGTGCTGTATCTGTGTATAAGAAAGGGGGTGTGTGTGTGCGTGCGTGCGTGCGTGCATGCGCATGTGTGTGTGTGTGTGTGTGTGTGTGTGTAAGAAAGGGTGCAAGTGTGCCAGTTTATGTGTGAGAATGAGAGAGCATGTTTTTGTGAGTGTACAGAAAGAACATTTCAGTATCCATGTGTGTGTCTGTGTGTGTGCACTGTGTGTGTGTGTGTGTGTGCGTGTGTGTATGTGCGTGCGTGCGTGCATGCTTGCATGTGTGCTTGTGTGAGTCTCTGTGAGTGACACATCCTTGGCTGGCGAGCAGACAACGTCTCCGTCTCCTCACCAATTTCCCCTGGTAGCCTTGGCTGCCTTTGTGAGTAACAGTAATAACGATGATAACAAACAAACCCAGGGCTGAACTTTCGCAAGACATTAAGAGGCTGACTGTAGTGTTCCGTGACCTGCGAGGAGCGAGAAGAAGGCGACGCAGCCGTTCGTTCGCTCCCTGATTGTCGTCGTTGTTGTCGTCTCAGAGGCGCCTAAGCGAAATCCAATTTCCCAGCATGCCTTGTTTTTTATCCCTCTCCCTGTTTAATGAACCACCTGCCTCTGAACGCAGAGCCTCCGTTGATCTCCACACGCCGTCTCCAAGAGGTTTAAAGTTAGTAACCGGATCCTGAAGGAGAAAGGATTAAAAAAAGAAAAACAGAGACAGACAAAATAAGAGAGAGGAAAAGCAGAAACAGAAACAATGCCTAATTAGGAGTGAAAAACTTCTCAAACTTGAGTTTTTTAGGGGGGTGAGATGGAAAATGAGCCAAAAAAGAGAGACATATACTTGAAGAGAGATTTAAACTTGAAAAATACTTGTATTTGTGGAAAAGTCCTGTCTGCTGAATAACAAAAAAAGGGCAAAATAATATGAATTTATAATGAGGCATTGATGTGAGAGGTTATGACTGCACCTGGGAGCTACTGCTACAGCTCTCCACCACCTCCAGCCACTGAAGGCATCTGAATATGGCCCCCAATCTCATACATAACATTTTAATGTCCATGTGTTGTTTTATCCATGTTTGAATAACTATCTTAGTCTGTTAGATGCCCAATAGAAGTAGTCTTTGTTCTCTGGCCTCAGGATTTTTAACTGTTGATTTGAAATTGCCTTTGATGTTTGCTATTGGATAAGATTACAACTGTACCACACACTTAACACATGATGTGCTAGTAGGTGCGAGAACAGGTGCGAGCTCATTATCTCATGCACATTTGGGGTCACGTGATTTGTCAACATCTATAGACAGCAACAAAGTTGATCGCACCTTATGTTAAACAGCTAGCCACGTACTAGCATTTTGGGATTGCTGTCTGTGTGCGCAGCCAGCAATTTGTAATAATGAAAACCTATGTATGCTACTTAGTTTTTGCTACCCACCTCCTCTCCTGCTCCAGGGCCGGATTAATGCACAGGCTAGATTTGTTTGAAACCTAGGGGCCCCCAACTGATAGGGGCCCCCAATTGACCCAGTCAAAAATTGCAGAATTGTGACACGATGTTATATTGAAATTGTTTCGTTAGTTCACTATCTGAAATTTGGATTAATCATGAATGTATACATCTTCGTTATCGCTGGAGCATGGACTTCCCATGATTGTGCAGCTGTCCACGCGGTGGACCGATCATGGCTGAGAAATGTCTAGGCGGTAGATATTCTCGAGCTCGGGAGTACGGAGCGCCACTGAGAGCTGGGCCAGTATCTGCACCTGGAGATATGTGCGAGGTCTGAGCGGACACCACCCGGCCGATAATGGTCAGAGAGCAAAGGAGTAAGGTGAACTGTAGAGGAAGCAAGGGCAGGACGCCTGATAAATTGACTGAACAGCGACGGAAGGGAGGTGAAGGGGGAGGTGGTGGGTGCAAGCGAGAAAGCGGATTTCCGATTGGAGACAGGTGAGAGGAAAATAAATGCTGTGTAGTTAAAGGGGCATGCGCTGAAATTATGCCGATTGATGGCTGAGCGGACAATGAAATTCAGATGGCTGATAAGCCGTGCCTATGTTTTCACCCTGAATTCCGACGAATGAGGTTTGAGCGGAGAATTGAATGCAGGTAGTAATTAGGGCATGTTAAATTTCATTATGCTTCTCCCGAACTTTGGTTTTTAACAAAATGTGCATTAGTACTTGTCTCCACAGATGGCAGACATGTTATCCTTAATTCCTAGCTAATTATTATGACACAGTCTAGGTAATTGTGTTGCAAAATTTGCCTTCTGTGGGGGACCCACAGCAGCCTGTAGCCTAGGGGCCCTGAGCCATCTTAATCCGGCTATGGCCTTGTCGTGTATGGCATGGCATGTTCTCTTGTCATGTCGCCTGGGAATATTTATATCTCCCTGCACTGACTGGGAGAATTCCCTAACTGCTGCTGCCCTGTTACTCTCTGCTTTTTTTATGGTGCTCGTGGAAATAGGCGGGCTCCTCTGAACCATAGCGCCAAATGTAATTCATGGTTGACAATGAAGAAATTCCATTCACAATCTCCTCTGTTTCCTGACTAAAATGGTTCTGACAGAAATGAGCTTATTGCCAGAAATGTTACAGTATCGCTTTAAATAAAAAAATACAAGCCTAACGTAGAGCAAATGAATCCTAGTGCTGTGAGGTCAGATGCTTTCCACAAAGTGAAATGAAACTGGCTGACGTGTAAGGCTAGGGATGTTCAATTCTGTCCGAAGCCGCTCAATGGCCACTGACTGGCACTGAGACTTATTGCTGGAATGGTGTTTACAGAGCCACACGAACACCAGACACCCATGTTTCTGGCTCTACCCACCCTAGAGTGGCGGGCTATGAAATAACAGGATAGGAAAATAATAGGATGAGATGAGATGTGGTGAGGTGGTATCGGTTGGGATGAGATGGAATGGAATGGGGCAGGGTGAAGTGGCATGGGGTGGGATGGAGGGGTTCGTTGGTGGGCACAGGGTTTTCAGAGATATGCAACGCTGTACAAATCTTCCGGTGACGTAGAGCCTATGTACATCCTTGAGTCCAGTCTTGTCAGTGGACCACACCGGCTTGTTCTGTAGAGTTTGTGTGTGTGTGTGTGTGTGTGTGTGTGTGTGTGTGTGTGTGTGTGTGTGTGTGTGTGTGTGTGTGTGTGTGTGTGTGTGTGTGTGTGTGTGTGTGTGTGTGTGTGTGTGTGTGTGTGTGCACGCAAGTGTGTATCTTTGTCCGTGACTGTGTTAAGTGAGAAAGAAAGTACACCTTACGTATGCCTAAATATGTATATTTTGTGTCTGTATGCGTATACTGTGCAGTGTGTGTGCAGTGTGTGTGTGTGTGTGTGTGTGTGTGTGTGTGTGTGTGTGTGTGTGTGTGTGTGTGTGTGTGTGTGTGTGTGTGTGTGTGTGTGTGTGTGTGTGTGTGTCCTGTATGTCTGTGTCTGTGTGCATGTGGTACATGTTGCATGTAAAGTATATATTCCTCTTTGGAGCATGTGTATGTCTGATAATGTGAGAGAGCATGTGTAGATGTTATAGTTTATATCTGTGTGTGTGTGTGTGTGTGTGTGTGTGTGTGTGTGTGTGTGTGTGTGTGTGTGTGTGTGTGTGTGTGATTGAGTATAGCCTCGAGGTGAATGGAAAGCATGTTTTCCTCCTCAAACAGATTGCACACAGCAGCCTGGCAGGCATTTCTGTTTCTTTTTTTTTTTCCTTTTTGTTTGAGCCTGACATTCGTAGTATGATATGGCTAAGGGAAATATGTCGTTCTCTTCTACCCAGCATTCTCTCTGAGCCCCTTTTTGAACTTCTCTTCTCTTCTCTTCTTCATGCCACCTCCTCATCTGTCTCTTGCGATTTCAGGTTCATGTGTTCCTCTCTTGTGCATATTCAAGTATGTGTGTGTGTGTGTGTGTGCCTGTGTGTGTGTGTGTTTTCCTGTGTGTGGTTAATTGCTACCTTTGCCAGGCCCCTTTTTAGCATCTCCAAAAAAAGGAAAAAGAAAAAGGAAAAACAGCACCGTCATGCTAATGCTCATGATTTGCCACTTCACTGAGCTCCAACCATGACATTTCCTGTAGTGCGTGGGGTGCTCCCTGCCTTCTCTCTCTCTCTCTCTCTCTCTCTCTCTCTCTCTCTCTCTCTCTCTCTCTCTCTCTCTCTCTCTCTCTCTCTCTCTCTCTCTCTCTCTCTCTCTCTCTCTCTCTCTCTTTTTTTTTTCTCTCTCTCTCATTTAGTTTTTCTCTCTCTTCTTCTCCATCTCTTCCATGCTCTCTGTCTCTCATTTCTCATTTCTCATTCTGTTTTCTTATTTCCTGCTCTATCCCTCGTGGCTCTTCATGTCTATGTGTCTCTCAGTCTTTTCCGTCTAAATATATCCAAGTCTGCCTCTACCTACAGTATCGTACCATCCACCACCACTGTCCCTTCTCTCAACAACAACCCCCAGCATATCTCTCTCTCTCTCTCTCTCTCTCTCTCTCTCTCTCTCTCTCTCTCTCTCTCTCTCTCTCTCTCTCTCTCTCTCTCTCTCCTCCTCTCTTTCTCTTAGTATGTGCACACACAGTCCTGTCTGATGGAGTTAGCCATGCCTGGGCAATCCAATCTGACACGCTTTTATATAACAAGTCTATCTGAGGCGCCCTCCCTGTGCCGTCCTATTCAAAGGTGCCTTCTTTTGCATAAGAGCGCGTACCGCAGCCTTGCTGAATGAGTGTGACGCCGAATATGAGACGTTTTTATGAATTAGCCCATCTGCCTGCATTTGAAATGTTCCCTCTCCTCTCCTTCTCTCTCCTGCTCTGTCTTTTTTTCGCTTGCTCTTTCTTGCTGTCTGTCTTTCACGTCTCCCGATGCCAATGTCTTTAGCGGAGGCCACACATTCGCATCCCGTCGTCCTCAACTGCATCTGCAGAGGCAACATGCAGGCCTCCACTTGCTGCCTCTGGAAAAATAAGGAAAGGAAACGGTTTTGTCTCCCCTAATATTTATGGTGCATAGTCAGGATTTAATTAGACATTAATTATGAGTTCCCAACGAGCGCAGCGTGAGCGCCAATCGCTGCTTCTGCAGATAGACACAAGGCGTGCATCAAGGACTCTACCCAAGGACTGACTTGTTCATTCTGGAGGTGTCACAGCCATTGTGTGAAATGCAAGACATTTTTCATGTGACGGCCCCCCATCCTCCCTCTCTCGCTCTCTTTCTCTCTCTCTCTCTCTCTCTCTCTCTCTCTCTCTCTCTCTCTCTCTCTCACTATCCCCTTTCCCCTGTCCTCCTGCCCCTCCCTGCGCTCCCTCTCTCTTCCTCCCTTGCGCACACTTCTTCACTGACAGCAAGAACATTAGCCCAAAGTAAGATGCACAACAGCGTTTTCGTGTGATTACGGCACGGTTGGGGACAAGGAAAAAGGGAGGGATGGTGTGCCTGTGCAACGTGTGTGTGACGACATTTCACCCACCACCCATGGCCTTTTACATCCAGCAACCAAGCCTTGGGGGTGGCGAGGCGCGGCCGGTCATTTGGAGCGTAGCATCAGGGGGGAGGGGATGGTAAATCTTTAATCGTAATAACTGTGAGTTATGATCCCAGTGACATGACCACACCAGCCAGTGGCCCGCAGCACCCCCACGGCCCCCTCCTCCCCCCTCTTCCCCCCTCTAATAAAGCACAACATGGAAGTGCCACTGCATGCCTTGAGCAGCGTGGTGGGGCAGAAGCCTGATGGGGCGGGGGGGGGGGGGGAGGTGAGGAGGAGGAGGAGGAGGAGGAGATAGGGGAGGGTTATGGCCTGAAGCCACCCAAGTGTGTGTGAAGCATTAAGGAGGGCCAGATTCATTAAACTGTCAGTGTAAATCTACATCGGCAGACGCAACAGTGAGACGTAGAGAGAGGAGAGGAGAGTGTTTGTGTGTGTGTGTGTGAGAGAGAGAGAGAGAGAGAGAGAGAGAGAGAGAGAGAGAGAGAGAGAGAGAGAGAGAGAGAGAGAGAGAGAGAGAGAGAGAGAGATCAAAGAAGACTGAAAGAAGTTTGTCTTCAACATCTCTTCATGTGTATGCCTGTCGGTAATTTTAATGGTAATTTGTATGACTACATGTTATTGTGCAAAGAGTGTATGGTTCCACTCACTTAGGGGAGTAGAGGAGAGGAGTGCAGAGGAGAAAGAGAGATCAAGATGGAGAATGAAAGATTAAGTGAGGGGGCTAGAGGAGAGAAGAGAAGAGGAGAGGAGAGGAGAGGAGAGGAGAGGAGAGGAGAGGAGAGGAGGGGAGAGGAGGGCAGAGAAAAGGAGAGAGGAGGGAAGAGGACAGAAGAGGAGAGGAAAGGAGAGGAGAAGAGAGGAGAGCAAACTCTGGATAGGGTGAGTATGGGGAAGGAAATTTCAGCTCGTCTCAAGGTAAAACCGCAAGAATAAATACAGACCAACCTCCAGCTACCAGAAGTAGCTTTTGCCACACAGTCAGGAAACAACAACGAAAAGGACCTTGCCCACGTAAGCAGACTCCAGCAAAGGAGCCAGTGGGGAGGATTGTAGAGGAGAGTGGGGATCTGGGTGGAGAGGAGGAGAGAGGGGAGGAGATGAGGAGAGGAGGAAAGAGGGGAGGAGAAGAGGAGAGAGGGGAGCAGGGAGTAGAGGAGGAGAGGAGGAGAGAGGGGAGCAGGGAGGAGAGGAGGAGAGAGGGGAGGAGAGGAGGAGAGAGGGGAGCAGGGAGGAGAGGAGGAGAGAGGGGAGGAGAGGAGGAGAGAGGGGAGCAGGGAGGAGAGGAGGAGGAGGAGCAGCTCTGCACCATAGAGCCTCAGCAAGCCAAGAAGTTTGTTAAGCTGAAAGAAGCTTGGCCTCAGGTAGAGATGCAGCTCACGCTGCCTGGCACAGACAGAGAGGGGGAAGAGTATAATAGTGAAGAGGTGAGTAAAGGAGAGAAGAGCAGAGGAGAAGCTTGGCAGAGAGAGGAGAGTAAAGTATAGGAGTATAGAGGAGGGAGTAAGAGAGGAGAGGAGAGGAAAGGGAAGTGGAGGAGAGATAGAGAGAGAGAGATAGAGAGAGAGAGATGAGACAAGAGGAAGGAGAGGAGAGGCGAAGAGAAGAGAGGAGAAGAGAGGAAAGAACAGGAGAGAAGCTTGGCAGAGGGCCTGTGCTTGAGCAAAGCTCTCCGTGGATGAGAAGAGCGGAGAGCATCTGCTAAAAATTCTGCTCAGGAAACCTCAGGCCCCGCGCATCTCAGACGGCACATGGGAGATCTGAGAGCGCAAACTTAAGACATGACGCCCACCATCTTTAGATACATCATCGCTTAGGATGCGATGACACAGCTTTGAGAGCGAAGCAGTCAGACTTCTGAAGGGGGTGTCAGTAGGCCTCTTTTGGACTGTCCTTTACCCCAAGCTTCACATGCACCAAGGTGTCCACTACCAAAAATAATTGTTCTTATTTAAATAATTATTAGCATATTTTCTAGAAATATTAATATTATACACTGACCCCTGATAATAAAGTGTTAATAGTTGTCATAGGTGTCTATCCTCAACCTGCAGATTGCATCCGACTCGAGGTCATTTCCTGATTCATTACTTCCCTCTCCTATTCACTTCCAGTCTTCAGTTTCTACTTTCACTTCACTCTCTACCACACAATATCTCATGGAAAAGAGTGTGGAAGCCCAACAATACAGGCATAAATACATAGTTTAAAACTACTAGCTGTTCCTGTCAATCAAAACTCTGAGGACTACTTGCTGTTTCTGTCAATCAAAAGTCTGAAGACAGATCAATGTCTTCCCAGTAATGCAGAGTGATGAGTGCTGGGAACATTGGGAAGGCTGGGACAGTTGGTACGCTCGCCAGTGTCTGTGCATCTTGTTCACACAAAGAAGCCTGGAAGTCTCTGCTCACCCTCTTTACTGCCCGCTTATAATTGATAGCACTGCCAAAACTGCAACGAACTG
>NC_085867.1:49771162-49801162 GCF_034702125.1 Engraulis encrasicolus
GAGCCATATAATGATATTAATTAGTGGCCTTGTCGTGTAATATGTTTATTAGTGCTCGTTAATAATTTATCGCGCCTTTGTTCTGCTGTTTACTTAGGTTCCCTCTGCGGATTACTTCTTATTGGACTCGTCCTCCATAATGAACTCATTAGACACACATGCAGGCACCTCATAAACACCTTACTCTTTCGCAGATGTGTAAAAAGTTATTAATTAGTTACCAACATGAGCCGCTTGTAATGCCAAGGCTTGCTATGTGGGCAGATGATACATAAAGCAAAATGTGCAGTGATGATAAAACACTTAAAGAATTCCAATGATGTATTTTGTGCGGCTATGAGTGGTCTCTTTTTGTGTGATCAAAGCTGAGTACACTGACAAACCTCTCTGATGAACAACTTTTTTTTATCAGTTGTGTTTTTACCGCTTAACATTTCATAGAGCTCTCTGGCATAGAATACCATCATGAACAGCTGCCCATGAAACGCATTACAGTGCATGTCTTCTGCTGACATGACATACGGTATGGGCAATGCATGCTGGGTAACGGTCCGTTTGCAGTGTCCTTTACTGCACTGCTGCACCACAGGACGCCAGTAATGAAACCCGTAGCGTAAAAGGGTCTTGCCTTGTCAGGATATGTCCTTTAATAATGAATGGGGTGGAGGACGGTTAATTGTTGCAGCGACTCATACTTCTCTGCATCTCTGCAGACAGCGCAGTTGTCCTTAGTAGGCACGTTCGTTATTCTGCATGAGTCCTGCCCCATGAATTTTAATCGTTACTTTTTTTCCCTTTTCTTTTTTTAAAAAAAAGGGCAAACAACCTAAAACAAACAGTATGGTGTTCTCTAATTAAACGTTCTGGTTATGCAAATGACCCATCCAATTTAGGAGCCTCATTAAATAATTGAGTTACTGGTGAGGGGAGCAACTCGAAGACATCCAGATAATTGAGGCCAGTACTGGGAACCCATAACCGGGACCAATTAAATGTCCGTTAATTTCATTTGCTGTTATTACGCCCCCTCTCAGTTGTATGTTACTGCCCAGTGTGCATTTTTTTAAAACCTAACCGCACAAATACACCTAGTGCGACAAGAGCGAGGCGAGCGACGGAAGTAATTGACTTTGTATTGAGTTGCGCGACTAAAGCGATTGTGGAGACAAGAGGCGATTTGCGCGATGAGAGCGTCAGTTTGAAGTTGAAATCCTTTCAGCTTTCTATGACGCGGTTCGGCAACCAGCCGCGACAGCCAATGACTGTATAGAGGTCAGTGACCACAGCCAATGGGAATGTTTGAATGCTTTGCCTTCTGCTTGTAACGAACATATTGTAGTCGCTTCAATCGCTCGTATCGCTCTGTCGCTTCAATCGCGTGATGCTAGGTGTATTTGTGCGGTTACTCCCTCGGTTGGTTATCTGAAGTAATATGGTGGCTCCTTACCTCATCATGACTCCTTGTTTCCTCACGGCGCCCAACCTGAGGCCAGACCGACAAACAGGTTCATGCTAGCAGCAGGTGTTCAGCAATATGGAGGAAGAGCTGACAGATCGTGTTAGAGCGCGCTTGCAGGTATTAACACACAGACCAGGCAGCTCTGCACTCATTTAGGTAGAACAAGACAGAAGGTGGTGGGGGTGGAGAGAGAGACTGAAATGGAAGAGAAAATAAGTGGAGTAAGTGAAACAAAAATGAATGACATAAAATACTATTTTGAGAGAATGAGCTCAACACAGTTTGAATATTTCAACTATTTCACGCCCACAACAAGCGTCTGCTAAGGTTGATGCATAACCACTCTATAAGCGGCATTATTTTATGCCAAGAGTTTCAGCAGGTAAAGTTGGCCCTGCCAAACATGTTACTTGACAGTGCTGTCTTCAGGGAAAATAATGTAATAGTTTCCAAGCACATTTCCCTATGTTAATGGCCTGCAACCCATATTCTAACCCCATTGAATGCTCATGGGAGTAGCAGATAGAAAGCATATAGAAATGCGTAGCTTTAATGATTAGTTCATAAATAATTCAGAAACCCTGCTAATTTTCTCCCCACAGCAACCAGCATTCAGCTTGCCGTATTCATGAGAACAAGGTAATATTTAAATTGGTTAATGTTTTATGTCAGTAACCATCAACCAAAATTGGCTAAATATGTCTATAGAAGAAAGGTATTAGTGTTCACTAAAAAAGTTAATTTGCCTTATGACTGTAATGGTAAGCAATATTTTAGGCTAAGTGAATACAGACTTTGCTGCAAATTTCCATTCTTAAAATGCACTGGGAGGAAGTTGTACACCATTCATCATCATAGTAATTCATCCGGTACATAATCACTGGTACATTATTCCCCACTTGAGCTAATCTTATTCAGACCAATATTTCTAATAAAAATCCCAAATTACAGAGCAGTCATCACCAGTTTTAAGGGACATGTGTTTCGCACAGTCTGCAGTGTCCAAGTCTGTGATTTTTGCCAGAGAAATGGCCTCCTCTCAACGGAGCCACACTGAAGACCAATCAGGAAGTCACTAATTGACTCTGACACTAAGTGCTGACGAATTGCATCACTCTTGTTGTTTTGTGTTTGTGTTGTTTAGACGGTGTGCGAAACAGGATCCCTTTCTAGAACTCCATTAGAAGGAAGCTGATGGGGTGGGCCTAACTTAATTGCTGTAATGAGAGTTTGAAGCAGAACTATTTGTTCCGTTGGGCTCAGATCGATGCAGGCTTGATTACAGAGATGAACCTGCTGCTGGCAAAGGCAATGTGTGTTTTGTGCTCTGTGAACTCTCTAATCAAAACCTGGGGTGGTGTGTGTGTTTGTGTGCTTGTGTGGGTGTTGGGGGCATATGATAGCCCATAGAGTAGCCTTTGCTTATGCACTTTATTAGCATCAGCTAATGTTAATGTGAGTTAAACAGTTAATCTGTATGTATTTCTTATTTGCCCAAAAGCAACAATGTGTTTGTATGCAGGCTGCTGTGGCAAATAATAATGGTCCATCTGCCATCACCTCTGTCCTTGTCGCGCTGTATTAAGCCGTGGTGTAAAGCTGGTATTTGAATGTATAATGTATTACCGTCTTTATGCTCCTTCCCCACAGGTCATGAATTTTCTATTCAAACCCACCAGTTTGCCCATAGATTTGCTTTAATAAACAGATCTGTGGACTGAGGAGTTTTAAGTATCCTACCGCGTGAAAATGAAAAACCCAAAACTGAAACAAAATACGAAAAACAACTTATTTGTGCATTGTGTTTCGTTACTAATTCTCCCTTGTTTGCGTCTGCTGTATTTGTGAATAGCATGCTTGTGTTGTGAATTTAATATCTCTCATCCTTTGCTGATAACCCCTTGCCCATTTTTTTTCCATTGTACTGATACTAACCCACTGATTAAAATGGTGACGTGTATCAGTTTCGCCATACTTAGCCCTGTGTGTGCTAGCGTGTGTTGTTGTCACACAGCAGCCTGTATTAGCGGTGCTGAGAGGGCGGCATAGCGGATAGCGCTAGGCTGATCTGAGGGAGGCCAAATACCCTGTGAAGCACGGCTGTGCAGCGGTGGGCCAGAAGAGGGGAGGTGATGGGGGGTGCTGGGGGGGCTGGAGGTCCCCGTGGTGATCCGCTGCCATGCCGACGCCTCTGCACGGCTGACGGCAGTGCTTAATGACTGCCAAGTTAATTAGCCCTGTCAGTGTCTACCCCCGCACCTGACTGTGCCCACTGCCGGCAGACTGAAATGAGTTAAGCACTAGACATAGCAGTGACATAGCCCTACCACACACACGCGTGCAGGCATCAGCCGCACATGCACATACATAAAAAAATCACGTATAGGCCAGCATCATGCCATTATGCTCATATAAACCCCCTGTGTATTCTGTCATACACATAAAACGTACATTAATTCTCTCATACACACACATGCACACACATCAGCACACACACACACACACACACACACACACACACACACACACACACACACACACACACACACACACACACACACACACACCACCACGTCACACCACACAAGCCTCTCTCCGTTCCCTCCTCCTCATGCTCTAGTGCTATCTGCCTGCTAATCTGAAGTCGTGCTCTTTAATTGCACCATGTGTTTAAATGTCAGGGATGCACAAAGCGCTTCAGTGGCTCATTGGCCAGGGCTGCGTTGTCCTTTTGGTGAGAATAATCACAGTCTGTTAGCACCACAAGACCAGCGTTGTGCGTGGAGGAAGACTGTTGTGTTATTTCGCTATGCAAAATGTCTGCTGATTGGCCCTACGGGTTTGTTATGCCTTATTGGACTCATAAATCCATGACCCATCGATTTCATTATTTCGTGCTTGGGTTGTTATTTATAGCCAGACATACCATTCAATGCTTAGAAAAGACAAAAAAACCTATAATAAGATAACAGATAAATAAATAAACATCCTGTTTCTTTTCCTGTTTCTTTTGCCTCTCTGTCTAGGTGTTCCAGTTTCCTGTGCAGAGACACACCGAGGTGAATACCTGGCCACAGAGAAAAATGAAGAGGGCAGCGAGCAGAGAGTGAGAAGGCAGCGCGAGAGAGCCAGAGACAGCCTCTATAAGACTACTGAGTGCTCCCACCATCCAGCCGTGCCTCCCTTATGCAGGAGAAAAGCAAAGTACCGATGGGGTCAGGGGTGGAAAGTGGGACAATCCAGGCGTAGCTCACTGGTACTCTTCTACCCATAACCACTTTCTTCCTAAAAGCTTCAAGCCTCCGCAAAAGATCACTTTTGACTTTCGGGATATATTTAGGAGGGATGTGCTAAGAGCACTCAACACACCTCCCTGTGGCAGTCCCAAACTATTCCAAGATTTCCTCTTTCCCTGCTTTTTCTTTTTTCTCACTTACAGACTGCCTCACACTTTTCTTTTGTTGAAGGGGATTATTTGGAGGGTGAGAGCGATAAAACAGTCCAGCGAGTGCCTCTCATTTCCTGGTTTTGTGTGCTGAGCTGTAATGCTCGATGTAAGTCGGAACAGCACGGGGGACATGACATGTGCTTCGGCACGTGTGCACACGTCTGCATGTAAAACGTGTGTTTTAAGAGGCAGTAACCACTGTTGATCTGCTCCGTGACACTCCTTCCCCTAGCTTCTTCAAGATGACTCATGGGACAAAAGCTCAGGATGTCATTTCCCGCACTGCCCTAGAACTACCCTGAAGTCAGCCATCCATCACCGCGCTTTGCTTTGATTCGATTACTGTGGACAACATACTGTGGACTGTGCACACCACTCACACTGACGTACGTACACAGCACGGAGTACAAACACATGCAGTCATGTGACCAAAGCACAGGACCAGTCACACAGACTGCTGGGAGCGACTGGTCATCTCCGATGTGGTGTCAGGCCTCCACACTGTTACCATAGCAACTGTCAGTCATTAAAAAAAACAGTAACACAGAATATCTGTGTTTTTGTGTGCGTCTGTGTGATGGAACTGGAATTTTATGTATGTCAACTGTGCAGGCTTCATGTATTTCGGTGTTGTTGTAGTGACAAAGTGAGTGAGTCACACACATTTTGACTCACTTCCTGCCCTAGGTTTCAGGGCTCTCTGGTCGAGAGACAGCTTGTCAGTGTGGAGGGTCCAGGGAGCCCGCTGGCGTCATGGTGAGCAAGGAGCCAAACTGCTTGCCCACCGCCAACAGCCACACCAACGGCAATCTGCCGGAGAAGTCCGCCACCATGACCGTGCGCTCTGTCCTGCTCAACCGTAACTCGCCGGACATCGAGAGCCGCCTCAAGCGGCGTCGGAACCGCACCCATCAGGTGCGCTTCAAGGACCTCGATGATGGGGATGGGCTGCCGGTGAAGCCCGACAGACGCAGCCCTCACCCTGCCCGCAAAAGTCCGTCATGCTCCCTCACGTCCAGCTGGAGGGATGAGGTGGCCAACGGGCCGTCTCTTGTTGGGTCGGTGCGGGGGGACATGGAGAGCACCATCGGTGCTGTGGAGGAGTTGTTGAAGAGGGCGCCCCGTCACCCGCTGACCCCTGGCCCAACACGACGCAGCTGGGCCTCTCCGCGACCGTGCTCCCTCACGCTGCCCCTGCCTCGTCAGCCCTGCATGAGCACAGCCATCCAGACTTCTCCCAGTCTGCAGAAGCCTCTGGGTATTCCCCGAAGCCAGAGCCTTGGGAGCTCCATCAGGGCTGACTGGGATGAGGATGAGGACGAGGAAGATTTGCTTGTTGGCATTGTCACCCCCATCTCACCTTGTGATGAAGGTGGTTCAACTCCTGACCTTGAGGCTGCAGACTCGACCATGCGGCGTCCTCGGGACGATCCTTCTAAGTGTCGATGCTCAGGTGAGGTCTCAGCTCCCTCTTCCGACCTGCTGAGAGGACAGCTTTGCTCGTGTCACGTGGTTGCCCCAAAGTCAATACCCGGCAGGTACAGAGGGAGAAGGAGGCGGATCACTCGAGCAGCTAGTGATCCCGGACGGGCTGATTCTCCTGTGGCTGTGTCGCCAGCCCGTGCCGTGTCTCCCAATGACTGCCTGCCTGCAGAGTCACCCGTTCAGAAGTCTCCCGTGAAGAGCTCAGTTACCCAAACTGACCCCCCAAGTCCCCCAGCCTCGCCTGAGAAGGCTTCCTGTGCCCAGCAGACAGAAGACTGCATCAGTCAGAAAACTGTGCTCACCAACATTCTTCCCAGCACCCCTATTTCCCACAACACACCAGATTTAAGCCTTCCTATATCTTCATCCTCTTCACAAAATCCTCATTCTTCACCCAAAGCAGTGCTTCCAGTCAACAAAAATATAGTTGATTCATCCACATTCACATCCCCTGACCCCACTCTCATGATGCCAGCTCAAGTAATCCCTTCAGTGTCTGAAACTTTGCCACACGGCACCAATCAGACACAAACTGTGCCATCTTGCAAGGCTCCCCAAAAACCTGTACCATGTTGTCAGACTCCCACGCAGTCTGGGAAAGTTAAGACACCTACGCAAAATGTGCCATCTCCCATCCCTGTTGCTAAATCTACCGCACCCGCTCCAAACCATACAGACACCGCTTTGACTACACAGCCATCAGTTGCCCTTACGCAGCCCATGCCAGTGTGCGAGACTCCCAAACAAACGCCTTGTGAAACTCCCACACAACCTGTGAAAACCAAGACCCCGACACAAACTGTGCTATCTTCAATTATTGTAACACCTTTGCCAGCAAACCAAATTTCAGAGATGCCGCCCCATATAATCACCTCCACCCCATCATTGCCAAATGCAGATATTCTTGTACAGCCTGAACCAGTAGGTAATCCAACAATAGCTTCAGCACACACATCACTTTGCAAAACCCCCACACAGCCAGTGCCAAGACTTGTGACATGTTGTGAAACTCCTAAACAGCCTGCACCAAACTGTAAGACCCCCCCACACACAGAGCCATCATCATGCAAGACTTTTCCTCGCCCTAAGACCCCTACACATACAGAAAAATCATGTAATATTCCTGTGAAGCCTATGCCGGACTGTGGTGGTCCTCAACCGACAAAATCCATCCCTCGTTGCATCACCCCTACAGCATCTTGTAAAACTACACCCTCACAATCCAACTGTGTACCCACATCACAATCCACTGTCTATAAGACCCCGACACATGCTGCATCTCCTTTACCTAGCTCCCCTCCCCAAACCTTTCCAGTTTCTAACACTCCAGTGCTGGATTGTACAACTGGAATCGCAGGGTCTTGCAGCATCACTGATAATAATTTGATGTCCTATCCGGTGGCTGCTGCACAGATAGTGCTGCCCTGTAATGCCATTCCTCAGATGCCTCCATCATGCCTTCTAGAGAGACAGCAAGGGCCATCAAATTTGCCACAGGCGGTGCCACACTATTTTAACAGCACTAACAACATCACACCGTGTGTAGTTGCTACCCAAATCATGTCATCCTCGGCACCAACACCTACACCTACTAATGTCATGCCCACCTGCTTCATCCCCGAATCTGCTGTGCCCCCTTATGTCACACAACAAACAATCCAAGTCTGCTCCTCCTCCCCTTTTAAAATCATCGCCCCGGGTATTCTGCCCAACCAGACGTCGTCTCCGAATATTTGTATACGGCAGGTGGCACTGTCCCAAACTGTGACGGCCACGGCTTCCGTAGCCCATCCGGCCTGCCCAGCAGCATACCTGCACCACGCGGCGCCGCCGTATGGCTCTTCTCCCAGAGCAAGCCCTGCTGCCTCCTCTCAGGCCCCCTCCTACACTACTCAGGACAGGAAGCTTCCTCCCCCACCCCCACCTCCTCCACCGTACACACCCCGCAAGGAGGGAGCCACTGCCACGGGGCAGACTCGCCGCCCGCAAACCCCTAAGCCAGTGAGCACTGAGAAAGAGAAGGATAAGGCCAAACCAAAGGAGAAGGTGGTGGGGAATGGCGTGGCGGGGCAGCACATGGCTGCGGATGGACACATCTGCCGGAAAAAGTCAGTGTGCGGTGCCGAAGGGGGAGCGGCGGTGGCCGGGGTGCCGGCGTGCACAGTCCCCAAGAACTCCGCCCAGGCTGCCATTAAAGCCGCCACCATGGGCGCCCGCAGAGCCCTCTTCTCCTCCTGCTCCGAGGCGGGACAAGCTTGCGGCTCCCAGTGCCCACGGCCCCGGACACCCTGTGGGCAGCAGCAGAGCTCCTCTGCGCAGGCCGAGGGACAGGCGGACGCACTCCGGCACGTGCAGGAGCTGCTGGGCGGGCTCATGTCCGGCGCCAGGTGCAAACTGGACCTCAACAAGGCCAGGGAAAAGCTCCTTGGGCCCAACGGCCCACTGTACGACATCGGCACCTTGCAAACGCAGCTCCACAGCCTGGAGGGCGTGCTGGAGACCAGCCAGAACACCATCAAGGTGCTGCTGGACGTCATCCAGGACCTGGAGAAGAAGGAGGCGGAGAGGGACGGGTGAGTAGCATACCACATTGATAACTCTTACTGTCTCTGTTAGGTACAGTTTAACAACAAATGTACAGTTCCACTATGTATTCGCATAGGGATTTAGGGTTAAGGTTGCATACTGTATGGGTTACAGGTAAGTGTCAGACAATACGATACCTAGCTAACGGTCAACGGTAGACATTATAAAGGCTTCCACAAAGATTTTGTTTACAAAATAATGTCAGTCAGTTATTGGTTTGTGGTTTGAAAAGTGTACTATTTGTGCACCAATTTGTAGGAGTCTAACAGTACACCAAGGCAATACATCATTATGTTTACTGATGACTGATTATTTTGCTTTTCTGGTCTTATAATGTTTACGAACGTACGTATTACGCTCTGAGGTTCCAAACATGATTGGTTGACTTTTTGACTTCTGCACTATTGTGGATTTATAGAAATTGCCCTGAAGAAGGAATAATTGAGTTTACACTGTTTAAAAAGGCTGCTCATTAAGTGTGTGAATCAAAGTTGATTCCAGTCCTAAAATGTCTTGCTTCTCACAGTCTATCAAGTTATCTGAATTCCATTTTGTCCACGGTTCTTGCACAGCACATGCTACAATTTCACACCAGAGGTCATATCGCTAATCACATTAGCAATGAGAAGCTATTTGTAAGGCAGCCATATTTGCGACATGAGCACGCGTGCTGTACATCTATTGTTTATCCATCATGCAAAATTTTCCACAGTGCATTGAGCTAGTGATGAAATCAGTCACCCCCAATGAAAAGGGAGCTTAACCAATTATCTTCCCCGAGCAGAATAAAACACCAGTGGAAAAACAAAAACGTTTCTCTCCTTAACAACTAGCGCTGATGAATAAAAAATATATGCGGCGCCGGCAACACTCTTTTCATAAACAAATATTCACGGCAGCGCTATTCACATGCAGCCTACAGATGTAACTCCTTTTGTTGAAGGCTCAGCTCAAAATTCACATGGCGGACAAAGGGAGCGCAATCAAAGCTTGACCATTCAGGTGAATGTATAAATCATATCAAAGCCCCCGGAGAGAAATGAGTTTCCCTATTCAGACACAGCTCTGCTCATGAGCAAATAATCCTCGGCGGCTTTGTGGGTTTTGTTTTGTACATTGGATCACTAGCAGTAGTTTGTCTTTTTTCCAGCGTTTTTTTTTTGTATTCCATCTGTTTATGTCATTTCAGTATTTCTATTTTTTTATCAATTTTTGTGGTGTCGAAGGGTATTTGTGAGAGATATCCGTGTGGTGTAGAGAACACAGAGGAATTGTGAGAGCCAAGGTGTGGAACAGGATAGGAATCGAAGTGGTTAACACCTTTGCTTCTACGCCAGCATATGTAAATAGCTGGTTGAGATTTTTTGTTTTCCTCGTCAGTCCGTGATGCTTGCACAACATCCTCTCACCAAAGCACACATAACACACACACACACACACACACACACACACACACACACACACACACACACACACACACACACACACACACACACACACACACACACACACACACACACACACACACACACACACACACACACACACACACACACACACACACACAACTTGCTGCGTTCTGCCAAGAAAAATGTGAGGCCTTTTCAGACATGTTTCCTGCTAACACTGATGAGACTGAATGCGTGAGCAGCACCTCTCAAGGAGGTAGCAAATATTTCATCATGTCAGACAGCTGTAAACATCTCTGGCATTGGCAGCAGAGGTGTTTTTTACCCTTACATTTTGACAGGTTGTCACAGGACTCAGCAGAAGGCTTTCTACCCATGGGTCTAATTTTTAGCCTAGGTATTCACAGTGAAAATGTGTTTTTTCATTCCTCATGCAAAGAGGAAGATCTGGGTTTGATTAAAAGGCCTGACGGCTGCAGCATCCTGTCACGAATAAAGATGGTGGTGGATGCTGAGACGTGAGGACGAGGATGTGAGGAGACATGTTTTGGTGAAATGCTCTCTCATCCTCTCCAGTCATTGTCGAAGCCAATGTGAGCCATCATGTTGGCTATACGCTACACACAGCTGAACCGGACAGTGGTTTAGCAATGAAAGCCTTCTGTCAATCCAAGTATAAAGGATAGCTTGATTTCTCTTCCTGCTGTACTCATTCGTGTCAATCGGGCGTGGACTGGTTCCATTGCGAATAAAATTAATGTCTGTGGTTTTAAAAAACATATATATATTTTATCTCTTCTGAACCCGAGAGTGAGAGACTATGGGATATTATCTGCCCATCTAGAGATGGCAAGAAATCCTCCAAAAGGCACTCATATCTGCAGTTTACTCAAAGCTATATTTCATCTTCAATTGTGATGTTTTCATGGCAGTATTCTCACTACGTAAGGCTTGATGACATGGCCTGCCAGAGCTATCACAGGATATTCCATTTATGATGATTTTATTCAGCCTGAGGACTTGCTGCTCAAGGTAGAATATTTAAAGAAGGGATTATTTTCACAGGCTGAGTGGTATGCAAGTCCGTTTTAGATTTAATGCTCGGATTACCTCTTCTACGCACCCATTTGGCCTCAAAGTTTAATACAACAAATTAAATGTGGACTGAGGCGAGTCTATATTTTGCAATTTAAGGGTTTAAATCCATTGAGGCATTATCCCTTAACAGTGGGCCATTTGGCAGTCTTTAGAATGGCCATTTGTGCAACATAATTGTTTGTATCACCACTGTTTTTTTGCTTGTCATGTTCCGTAGCTTGAGGTGAACTGAAAACTCTGAATTCCCATGCCACGCCAACCTCTGGTCGGCTGCCAGTACGTCTGTCACCGCAGACTGGACAGCAGCCAGATTGCTTGCACCGGCTGGACAACAAAAACGAACAAACCCCCTTTTCCAAATGTCTCGGGAGAAATGCTATTGCAGGTGCTGCTGTTGGCGGGCAAGTGATGAGTGAATGAATGGCGGCGAGAGAGGCTTTAAAGTGGTAGTTCGCTATTTTAGACATTAAGCCCTGTTTGTGTGACTTCTGGGGTGAAGTAGAGATGTTCTCATCACAATTTTGACATTTGGTGCTGAACGGAGCATTTGGGTATTCAAGACTGCAGCCCCCCCACCTTTACATTGACTCCAATGAAGCACTCAAGCAATCGATCATAAAATGGCATTAAACTTTCATTTGCAGAGACATGAAACTCACCGAGTGGTCAGAGGTGGGCAGCGATACGTTGGCTCGAAAATCACCGCGAAATACGCTTCCAGAGAAGATATATTCATTATTGTCCGTCTTCATTGATTGTATGGGTTTGACTAGTATTACTCCGCGCGACCGAAAATGGGGGTGTATTTGTTTACGTTACTATCTATGGTTTGTATGCAAGCTGTAGTTTTTGTAGCCAGTCCCGCTCAAAGATAGCCATTCTACCTCGCTCCTTGATGTCTACATAAACAACACACTATCGCTACCTACTGGCTGGATGTCTACTGCTATTCAACGGCGTCTGGGGAAAAATAGGTCCGCCAAATGCTAAACAACAGTTAGAAGGCATATTTCGCTGCAATTTTCGGGTCAATTTATCGCTGTCTACCACTGACCACACGGTGAGTTCCATGTCTTCTCAAACAAAAGTTTAATGCCATTTTATAATCAATTGCTTGAGTGCTCTATTAGTCAATGTAAAGGTGGGGGGGCTGCAGTCTTGGATACCCAAATGCTCTGTTCAGCACCAAATGTCAAAATTGTGATGAGAACATCTCTACTTCACCCCAGAAGTCACACAAACAGGGCTTAATGTCTAAAATAGCGAACTACCACTTTAAGCACTCGACACAGGGGCTTGAAATTGGATGCCGGTGCATCTGCAAGGTTCCGGCCCTCGCCTCCCTGGACCTGGGAGCAGATCCCGCGGGATCCGCATCAGAGCTCAGAGTCAGGAGCGATTCTGTGGCCTACTTTATGGCGTCTCTCTTCTTCTTCTCTTCTCAACTCACGGCGGGGTATTTACAGAACCGCAGAACTGGGCCAGAGCTCAGGAGAGGGGAGGAGCACCCCTCTCGTACATACAGAAGGAACTCACAAACCCACCACGCCACTCTCCCACTCTTGTCTGTAACCCTCAGACACTAACACATGCATTTGCAGAGATGCAAGCACTCGCACACACGCACACGTGCATACACATGCACACGTACACACACGCACACACACACACACACTGTTTTGTTTTTATTTCTCCACACACAAAGAAATACTTGTGCAATTGGGAAAAATATGCTGATGAACATCAATGTGCACACATCAAAATCATGCAAATATTTTCAGGACTTACACATAATTTGCATCAAATGCATACTGAGATTATATATGTGCAAGGATTCACCAACATAATTACTTGTGAGATCTTTAATTAATATTCTAGAACCGTGGATTTGAAAGAAGATTTGAAGAGCTGACCAAAAAAAGTGCACACACAGAAACTAAAAAGTAATTATTCTGCTTTTTGTTTGTCTTGTATGGGCATGCATGTTAATTTTATTCCATCTCAAGTTTCAGCATTCTGGCTTGTTTTTTGGTGTGTGTTTTTTTTTTAAACAAATAGCAATCCAAACAACAGTGAGGTTATCAATAAGGCATTGATGCTCTGTGTGTTTGTGTGTACAGTATGTGTGTGTGAGCAGTGGTTTTCATTTAAATCAATTCCTATAGCACACTACAATGCGGGGTAATGGCCCTTACTTTGGCTCACGTACATTCGCTAAAAAGTAAATATTTCATTAGTGATTTGACTCCCACTGTTCCGTTTGGCTGTTATACTTCATGAATACAATCTTGAGTGCTTGCCTACAACAATATTCTTGCCTTGGACTTAATTTATGTGAGCTTGGTTTCAGCACAGGCTCTCGTGATAGACTTACGTTTTTTTTATGTTTCAGCATTTTTGTCCACGTGAAATAATTCAGCATGAGAAAAGACTTCAAAGTGTTGGCTATAGAAGACTGAAATCTAGATACAGAATGAGAATGAGAATAAAGGAGGGTGGGAGGAGAGTGAAGGCAAAGACATTTTGAAGAGTGGGGGGGTGATGCAGAGATGCGTTGTTGCATTGCGGAAATATAATGTATATGCTGCATTTGTTTGTTGTAAGCGCTTCCTCTCCTTGGGCATAGCATGCCATTTGAGAATTTGAGGATGGCTTATTAAAACCGAGGGTGGCAAGGAGGGGAGTAGGGGACAAGGGGATAGAGAGACTGGATAGAGAGACATAGGGAGACAGACAGAGAGAAGTAGAGAGAAGTAGAGAATGGTATAGAGAGAGGATGAGGGAGGGTAGGTAGGTATGGGGGAAGGAAAGGGAAAAGGAGGCATCTCTAAGCACAAACTCTGAGCCTAACCTGCAGCTCCTCAGCTCAGCTCAGTTCAGCCCAGCTTCAGCTCGGGGAAAAAAAACAGCCGTATAATCCTCAGCCAAGAACTGCACCGGAATGATATTCAAATGCAGCACACATTATGATTCATATTAGAGCCATGTGTGCCGAATGCACCCGTCTGCATCTCAGCCCTGCCGGAAAACATTCCTCTCGGGTTGCAAATCAATTTACTTTCCCACTGCGTCGTTGTCACGTTCCGTCCCACCCTTCCCCACAATTGGTCAATATGATTGCCTCATTCAAACACTTACACTCTCGCTGCCAACTGTTCATTGTTGTGTTTGTGTGATGTTGTGCCTAATGTGACCGCGTTAACAATTGAACGCAGATCTGTTTTTTTTTTTTTCGTTCGCTCGTCTTCCTCTGAACACCCACATTGCCCCCGCTCCTCTCTCTCTCTCTCTCTCTCTCTCTCATGGGCCAGCCTGTCCTTGGAAACAAGAGGCGAACACACAGATGGGCGTGGGAGAAGGGACAGCCAACAGCAGGCCCAGCGAGGCAAAGTCACGCCGCGTCAGAAAATCACTGCACACAACACAAACAAGCTCCCTTCCCTCCCAAACGTAATCGTGGAAACTCCCCTTTGCCCACAAATCAGTCGCCTCTCTACAGCCTCACCATGATGATACTCTTGTGCAGAGAGCAAAACGCTGACGTAAGGTGCGGTCGATGCAATCAGAGCTCACCTCTTGCAAACTGCTCCATGAATTGCCATTCGTTTAATATCATTCATCAGGTAGCACTTTAGTAAATGTATAGGCTACATTACCTCAAAACATGCTCTCTTTCATCCAATGCTCGTTCAAACAAGAGTCCTTGATAGCAGCCAGCGACATCACAATTTAATATCTTGGATACAATCAGCCGCATTGTTATGAATGAGAAATCACTGTCTGGCCTTGCAGAGTGTATGTGCGGGTGACAGTATATGGGAAATGGGGGGATGGATTGGGTAATTTGCGCCAATGTGGTGATCTGCTGTCTGGTCATTGAAGCAGCCGGCTGTAGCTGAGGCCACAGTGCGCATCCACATCCATCCGCACGCCATATGGCTGAGCGTACGCACACACGTCTCTCCAGCTAGCCCAGTCCGTAATCATTACACACGCTTAAATGCCATTCCCATGCTCTTAATTTAGCATGACTCCCAGCCCGAGCCAAATAAAGGCAATAAACAGGCGAGGCTCCCCTGCCAAGTGAGATACTAAAACCCGGCCCCCCAAACGACCCGGCCCCTAGGTTGTTGTGGGCCCCCACTATAGGCAAATTCCATATTCCATATTCCAAATTACATAGACTGTTTTGTAATTGTGACCATGTCTGCCATATATCCAAGGGTGTCTTAACAACATTTAAAGCTCAACTCGACACAGCAGGCATTTTTTTCTTGTCAAAATGTAGCTTTTTTTCCCCCCACTTGGCTATTCAGGGGCCCCTTGTCAGCTGGGGGCCCCTAGGCTTCAGCCATATCTTGCCTGTGCATCAATCCGGCCCTGTCCACGCCACATTTTCATGACAGGCACTCATGCAGAGTTGTAATTCCTGGAGTGGTGCTACTGTAACTGTGTGAGCGGATGGAGGTAAAAAGCAGAAGAGAGGGAAAAAAAACGCTGGAGATTTTTATGGCCCTCAGGTGAAGACTGGAATACTGATGTCACAGTTAATTTGCTAATGGAGCCGTTATGACACGGCAAAATGACACCAGCCCTCCCAAACCACCACCCAAACACACACACACACACACTCGCTCAGGTGTGCACACACACATGAACATGCATGCACGCATGCACGCGCACACACACACACACACACACACACACACACACACACACACACACACACACACACACACACACACACACACACACACACACACACACACCTCCGAATGTACCATAACCCCTAACAAGCTACCAACGATCGCTTCTGATGATGATGGCAGAAATCCAATGAAATGAAAAAAAGAGTAGCCTGTGGTAGTTGTGTGTAGGAAGGGGGGAGGGTGCACTACTGCAGTCATAGACCTAAATGTCGCCTCACCTGACCAGTGATGTGGCCTATTAGGGAACAAAACAAAAAAACCCCGGATCAAATGAAGGAAGCGTGATGAGGGGAGAACATGCTCCAGGCCTGGCCTCTAAACAGCATCAAGTTAACACGGGGCAGCAGGGCAAAGACTCAGGGACACGGAGACACGGGGACACGGGGACACAGGTGCAGCTGAGCACAGAGAGCTCCGGGGGCCAGCAGGCAGGCAGGAGGCAGGAGGCCTTGGTGGTCAGGAGCAGCTAGATAGCATGTCCTCAAGAGGGAAGGTAGACTAGGGACAAGGTGAAGAGGGTAAACAAAAGGAGAGAGAGACAGACACAGAGAGAGAGAGAGAGAGAGAGAGAGAGAGAGAGAGAGAGAGAGAGAGAGAGAGAGAGAGAAAGAAAGAAAGATAGAAAGATAGAATGAGAGAGAGAAGGTGGAAAGAGGTGGGAGAGAGACAGATGGAGTGTAACAGAGACATGGAGAAGTTCAGAGAGGGATAGAGAAGGAAGGGAAGAGACAGAGAGAAGGAAACAGATATACAGTGTAGAAAATGAGAGAAAGACATACTGATGCAGAATTATTACATGAGCCATGGCCCAATATATTCCACTACACTCCGCCTGATTAGGTAAATGGACCTCCCTGGTGAACACTAAAAACAAATTTGAGAGATATACTGCAGAAGGAAAGAGAGGAAAGGTAGATAGAGATACTGCAGGGATAGAGAGATGTAGAGGAAAACGGATGAGAGGGAAAGGGATACAGGACCTAAAAGAACATCAGAGAGAGAGAGAGAGAGAGAGAGAGAGAGAGAGAGAGAGAGAGAGAGAGAGAGAGAGAGAGAGAGAGAGAGAGAAAGAGAAAAGGGGGAGAGAGAAAACATAGTAGACAGGCCTAGGTGTGTGGCTGTGTGCCCCCCAGGCAGGTCATGTGTGGAGGGATAAACATAGAGGAGGATGCCAGTGGGCACTTTGTCTTTGTAGCCCACCATGTCAGGTCAACGCGCTACACCAGCCTCCTGCAGGATCACGTGGAAACCAAGTTAGCCTGCTTCGCAGTAGCCTGACTCATGCCTGAGAGCGCTGGACTTGTATGTGTACACTGCAGATGCAGTCTGGCATCATGCAAAGGCGTATTTATTTCATGCCAGTTCATTCCGCGTTGAGGTGCGACGCCTTTGCAAGTTACTGTAAGTCATGCTCCTCATTGGCGCGGGAAAGATCTTTTGTCACGTGACCAGGTCCCCACAGTCAGTTTTTATTGTCACTTTCTTCATATGCACAGGTCATACAAGGAAATTGAAATTACGTTTCTCCCTCCTTAACATGAAAGGACAAGGTAAGGAGGACACAGTACTGACATCAAAGTGAAAGATATGACTTTTCTACCATGAAGATTCGAGAGGCAAATTAACGTTATTAACATTTATTGAACAATTAGACATGTAAAAAAATGCACAAATCTGTTTGGCATAGGTTCCCGTCTTCTCATTGAACTTCGGGGTAGGACGGCATATCCTCCAGCGGAGATGGAGGCGGGCGTAGCCTGCCCCCTATCAGACGGGAACCACTGGTGACGGTAGATGGAGGGGTGGAGGTGGCGTCAAAGTCGGCTTGACTGGAAAGCAGAGAACTGAATGAGTGACGGCTTTTTTAAAAAGACGTGAATGTGATTCATTGGCTGAGAGGGAACGATGCATAAGTGATGTAACGGGGAAATCCACAATCTCGCGTTGTGATTGGTTGACGATCCTGAGGAATGATGACACGAGTATGATCTGTCAAAAGTGACACTGATTGATTAGTAAGAGTTTGACAGCCGGGTACTTCGAATCTCCTTGGTAGAATTTACGCAAGCTCCCATTTCCTACTGTGGTGGCAAATTTCTGTTGCTAAACATGAAAATGCTCTGCTGTGCCCAGACAAAAACCATGCCTAACCCTAAGCTTTCAGTAAAGCAACATTTCTGCCACTTTGCTATTGCTAAGAACAGCGAAACAAGCAAGGGCAGTGGTGAAATTTTACCCTGACCAAAACCATGCCAACACTGAACCTGCCACAGGGCGTGGTGGAGCACGAGTTTACAGGCAAAGTCGTGATGCATAAAAGCGAAGACTGTTCAAGTCGTTAGCTTAACGCTCTGGTATAATGCCATGTTGGCATATGAATACAAACAAACGCGTATACCTGCTGTTCGATAAGGGGATTTGAGATGTGCCTTGAGACGTGCACTCATGGTAAATGTGAATTGAGTTTGTGTGCAGCAATGCAAAACATGCATTTGATGTGCGTGCATATCAGAGCAAATTAAGTGTGTATGCATCCTAAAAGTTTGTGAGTGTCATTGCCTACATACGTGTGACCTGTGTGTTGCAAAATGTGTAATCTACTATGTGTGTGTGTGTGTGTGTGTGTGTGTGTGTGTGTGTGTGTGTGTGTGTGTGTGTGTGTGTGTGTGTGTGTGTGTGTGTGTGTGTGTGTGTGTGTGCGTGCGTGCATGTGTGCGTGCGTGCGTGTGTGTGTGGCCTGTATATTTGCAATGACTTTTAAGGATGAATGTGTACATGTGGACCCGTGCCAAAACATATGTAGGCCTATTTGTTATGTTTATTTGTTACGCATGCATGCTTGTGTGTGTGTGTGCGTGTTTATGCATGTGTGTGTGTGTGTGTGTGTGTGTGTGTGTGTGTGTGTGTGTGTGTGTGTGTGTGTGTGTGTGTGTGTGTGTGCGTGCGCGCGTGCGTGCGTGCGTGCGTGCGTGTGTGTGTGTGTGTGTGTTGCTGGGGGTTTAGATGTAAATGTGGAGTGGTCTGGAGTCGTGGTGCGGTGGACTGGCCCATAGCGTGACTCAGCTGCGGCGCTATGCTGCCCGTTTCAGCTGCAGACCTCGGCCAGGCCAGTCAGCGCTGAATTCATTTCAGACGTTTAAAAGCCTGCACCTGCAGCCCAGGGAGAGGCTCTTTATGGGCATCCCTCTCTTTCTTTTCTCCTCTTGCTCTCTCTCTCCCTGTCTCCTGCTCCTTCTCTCTCTCTCTCTCTCTCTCTCTCTCTCTCTCTCTCTCTCTCTCTCTCTCTCTCTCTCTCTCTCCCTCTCTCCCGCTATTTCCCTCACCTTCAGTCTCCCTCCAATCCTCTCTCTCTCTCTCTCTTTCTCTCTCTCTCTTTCTTTCTCTCTCTCTCTCTCTCTCTCTCTCTCTCTCTCTCTCTCTCTCTCTCTCTCTCTCTCTCTACTCTGCGCCTCCCACACAAGTTCTCTTTCACAGGACTTTTTTTTCTTTTTATCTCTCCCTCTCGCGCTCTCTCCATCTCTCTCTTCTGCTGCACTTCTCTCAAATGTCTCTGGCAGTAAAAAGACCACAATAGAACCCCGTCTCTCTCCGCCCGTCCAACAGAACAAACTTTCCCAAGCCGCGTGACCCAGAAGAGGAGTGAGGTGAGGCAATCCTCCAACACACAACTACTTTGCAACGGGATGATGAATACATGAATACTTAATACATAACCGCTCTTATTAGTCAGCTAACTGGGTCGTTTTTTTTGTTGAAAGTTGTTTCGGCGTGGCGACCGTAGTTTTTCTGGAGGAATTTGAGACGGAATAATATAACACAAAGACATTTCTCATGCAATTTACATTACGTATGGAGGCGCACACAGCCAGATGGCAAAATATTTTTAGAACCCCCCGATCTCCATATAGGAGACGACATGCAGAGGGATGCCTCTGGAGGCGGCCAGGCAGTAAAGAGAGAGAGTTGCTTTGACTAAAAGTAGCCCGGGAATTGCCTAGGGTGTTACTTTTTTTTCCTCGAGCGGAAGCACATCACTCACATTTTGCATGTGTGACAGGTTCCAATGACCCTCTCATTTTAAGCAAGCCTGGGGAAGATGGATGACTCATCATCTGTCCTGTCAACTTCACGATGGATAAAAAAAGAAGAGATGCAGTAGATACAGTAGGTAGATAGATAGATAGATAGATAGATAGATAGATAGATAGATAGATAGATAGATAGATAGATAGATAGATAGATAGATAGATAGATAGATAGATAGATAGATAGATAGATAGATAGATAGATAGATAGATAGATGAGATTAAAATTAGATGGCAAAAGAGACATGCCGCCGGACAAACAAACATGGCGAGAACAGAAGGGGAGTGCTGTTTGTTGATGGCTCTCTGTCCGTCTGCCAAAAGCATGATAACTCTTCCCAACAGCAGAGCAGAAGGTGGATTAGGTGGGTGGGGGCGGGGGCAGAGACCGGATCTGGCACAGATGCAAGAGGATGGAGAGATGGAAGGAGAGAGAGAGAGAGAGAGAGAGAGAGAGAGAGAGAGAGAGAGAGAGAGAGAGAGAGAGAGAGAGAGAGAGAGAGAATAGGGAGACACAGAGAGAGCAAGAAAGCTACAGGGAGAGAATGGGGAGACAGAGAAAGAGAGAGAGGGAGTGAAAGAGAGACAGAGCAAGAGACAGAGGAAAGAAGCAAGGATACAAAAATTTGAGAAGAAGGAGGGTGAGACAAGGGAGAGAGAGAGAGAGATGCCTCTGAGGTAACGAAGATGAGATACAAATAGACTTGATTAAGGGAATATGCTGATCCGTGGCCGACTGATGTGTCAGCTGTTAGTAGAAGTAGTTTTACATGTATAAATGTTTTCGGGTGGATTTTTGCAATGTGTCTACACGCATTATATGTAGGCTACAGGTACCATACTGCTTATGTGTTCTTCAGTGAATTATATAACGGAAAAGGGGGAATGATGAAGAGCTGAAGGGAAAAGGGCAAGACATTTCTCCACATTTGGCATCTCTTGCGCAAACGTGTGGTTCTGTTTCAGTTATATCTCTATATATGTTTTGCCATGTCCACACAAAAGGCATTTTGAGTATTTTGGATATCAGGCTTCATGCAGCTCAAAATATACTACTTCATTGTTTTTTTTTCTTGTCAGCATTTCAGTGTCTTTTTTGTGAATTCTCTTACACTCGGCTTTGCTTTACAAAAACATGATTAACAATTCCGGCGCTTACACCAGCAGTAATGGAGTACAGTGTTTTGAGTCCCTGTCATGAATTATTGATAATGTTGCATTTTTTTACATACTGATTGGCAAGAACAAAGTCATTTGTACTGTTTGGCCTGTTTGCACGGAAGGCTGTGGACAATCGCCAAGCCCTATAGTGTGCTCAATAGAAATTGGACCCAATTCTTGCAGTGTAAAGAGTATCAATGGATAGGCCAACAGAGTATCCACCTGGTGGACCGATAAGAACTACAGTATGATCAGAGAGAGTAGAAAGAGAGAGGTTCCATTGACCCATTAAGAACTAAGGACTGTTCTATTCAATGCTAAGAGTATTATGACACGCCCCTTTAGGCAGACAGGAACCTGGTCATGTTTGGTGCCCATAGCAACCTATTATATTGGCATATCTCTATATAGGGTAGAATGCCCTAAAGTGGGACGATGCCTAATGTGGGACACCTTAAGGTTTAAGGGGTGTAGCTTTGCCCCAAGTTGGTAAATGTTTACAAAACTATAACCAAATAAAAGCCCTATCATCCTGTTATCATAATATCATGATTTAGTAAATGTATAGTAATACTCCAGGGAGGGGTTACAATTAAGAGGAAGGACCCTGGGTGAAGTCCATCAAATGGCAAATAACATAGCATTTGGCCAAATTTGTCTTTAGGGTATAAATCCATTTCAATCAAAACAACATTGTAAATTTTTTGATAAATATGTTGGGTAGGTAAATGTTCATCAGAAAATAATGTGTGGTGTATATGAAATTATGTAATATTTTATTTTTAAACCATATTATTAGTGTCCCACTTTAGGATAGGTGCGTCCTAAAGTGGGACACAAGATTTTCCTAATGTGGGACAGTTGTAAAAGTAGTAATTTAATAAGTCAAACAATTACTATGAAGTCAAACACCATGTCCACATAAGAAAATGGATATTTAAATCTATATCAAAGGTGTATTTCAGTCTTTCTGGCCTAATCTACTGGAGCACAGCTATCAACACAACATTTGGGTCCAAAAACCGGAAGTTCTTTCCTCAAATAGAGCTGCCATGTTGAAGTGACCAATTGTGTGCAATGGGTTCAAACAGTCTCAGTCATATTTACCAATAAAAGAAAGTAAAAATAATTCATAAAACATGCTCTAAATGTGTAGCTGATATGTCTTAAACAGTGGCAGATCACATTTCGAATTAATATTTTACACAAACATGTTTTAGAGACATTTTAATATACACTGTCCCACATTAGGAAACCGATTGTCCCACTTTAGGGATAACCATGGTTTTTGACCAACTTACATTAATATCCAAATTATTCGAATTAGAAACACTTAACATGTTTTTAAAGGTTTTATTTGATTAGAGCATAACTAGAGGATGAAAAGGGTGTAATTTGTTTGTATTGAAATGTTGTCATTAAATTTTAATAAACCACCAAAGTTGAAGTGACAAAAATTGTCCCACATTAGGGCATTCTACCCTACTTAAAGAATCTCTGGTATGATTGACCAATTCTAAGACTATGTGTAGCTACTTTGGAAATGGAAGAGATGCTGTTAGGATGGAAGAGATAAGTCTTGTTCACTATGAAAAAAGTTAATCAGGTGATAAACGTACAGGTTATGAACCCGGCATGAATAAAAGTTTAGTTTTTTTCTTAGTTTTAAATTGTGGAGGCCTCAATGGGGATAATTAAAATTAAAATTAAAAGAATCAATTTTCCCATCCCTTTATGATATTGTGAAAAGTCACTAATAGTGAAGTCTTGCATTGAAAAGGACGGGAAGGAGAGAGGGATGATGGACGAATGGAGAAGGTACAGACGAAGAAAAGGGGTAGAACACAGAGAGAAAGAAGAGAGAGAAAAACACGATAAAGTTCCACAAGTCCAATAGGCTATGTATGAAAGCCAGAGAAGTGAAATAGAGGTCTTTGTTATTCGGCTTTTGTGCTGCTGCAGTGAAGGTAGTATTACTGAAAGCAATGGCTTTGATGCCCTTCTCGAGCTTTGTTGTATATAATAGGGCAGACAGCATGATAAAACAGGGGACTGATGCAGACTCACAAACAAAGCAAGTGTTAGTGTCAAAGGGCAGAGACCCAAAATGATGGCTATCAATGGATTCTTTCATTTCTCCTGGCATACAGGACTGGACTGGGATTGAAAAAGGCCTGAGTGTGATACCCTGTAAGCTATTTCCTGCCCATGCCATAAATCTGCAGCTGATGCCTGTCATCTGTCTGTTCTGACACACAGCTGAAATGCGGCATCCTTAACTAATATTGACATTAAGATTTTCTATTAGTATACTGCACACATCTTCCAATGCACCAAACAAAACCCTTAGGGAAACATTAAGCTGCTTCACTGCAACTCCATGCATCAGGATGCAACTTCATCAGAAAATGGAAAGCATCAGTAAAATAATTCATTTCTGTTCATAGCTGTCCGATTTGAAATGCAAAGAGCTCAATACAGGCAGTGTTATTTAAACAGTTTGGTAAATTGCGTTTAAATGCTTTACAGTAGACCACTGGCTATGACTATCATTTGACACAAAATTGGGAACCTTAATTGCATTTAAATGCTTTACAGTAGACCACTGGCTATGACTATAATTTGACACAAAATTGGGAACCTTAATGCATTAAAACAGGTGGGAAAAGTTCTTCCTGTGCAATAGATGGCCAGAAGTAGGAAGCCTCTGTATTAACAGATAGATGGCTTGGAGAAAAATCCTTGCAGAATTGACAAATGCAGGGTGCAAATGGGCCTTTACCTGAGACACCTGCCTTAGTAGTGACCAAGGACTGTTTCTCATCACGGCTGTGCCACTTCTGGGGCCCTTGTTGCCCTCATTCAGAGAGAGAGAGAGAGAGAGAGAGAGAGAGAGAGAGAGAGAGAGAGAGAGAGAGAGAGAGAGAGAGAGAGAGAGAGAGAGAGAGAGGAGCGAATGTGGAGGCCTGCCTGCTCTCAATCTGTCCTGTCACCACTCTGTCACACGCGGCATGGCAGCTATATTTACCTCCCATTCTAACCCCCCCCCACACACACACACACACACACACACACACACACACACACACACACACACACACACACACACACACACACACACACACACACACACACACACACACACACACACACACACACACACACACACACACACACACACCACAATTACAAAGTCACCCTGTACGGTGTGAAAGGGCTCATCATTTCTCAATCTCGTAAGTACTTAGTAGGGGTTTAACAAGCCAGGACACAGAGACAAGACTGCGTTGTATCTAAAGACGGAGTAATGTACTGTACACAAATGGCTATGGTCTCTTTTTCAGGCTGCTTGCTTCGTTTTTATGTGAGCATGGCTCAGGTGGTGTCCACACACACCCAGGCCAGCAGAAGTGCTGTGAATCCCACAGAGAATATAGTCCCTGTCACTAACTCTCTCCCAGATGAGCCACCCATAAAGCTTTGGGCCTCAGAAACTCACTTCGATCTCTCCAGGGACGACAGCTACAGCCAAATGAGCCACAAAGCACGGTCCACAAAGTCATAAAACGACAACACTAATCAGTTGTAGAATACAGCTGAACCACATTGTGTATGTGTGTGTATGTGCGTGTGTGTGTGCGTGTGTGCGTGTGTGCCTGCGTGCGTGTGTGTGTGATTGGAGAGGGAGTGGGGTAAGGTGGTAGCAATTGAGGCGTAGGCGGCAAGGATTCCACTCCGATTCATTTCCCAGCCATCTCCGTGTGCTCGGGACGTGAACGGTGTTTATCTTGAGCCTGTCAAACAAAGTAATTGGAGGTTATTCTGGGACGGCAAGAAAAAAAGGTGCGTACAGCCCCTGAAGTCAATTACAGGAGCACCTTGACACCCGGGGAGTTAGTTGGGGGGGACAAGGGAGATTTATTTACCTCTAAGTGACTTGTTAATGTCGGCAACATCTCAGAAGAAGGCACAATTACTGTGCGCCTCAATCTCAACTGTGGCAAGTAAATAAAGATGTGATGTGATGCAAGTCTTGAGTGATGTAATTGGTTTAGGATTGATGGTTTGGCTTGAGGCGGAGAAAGAGAAGGGGTGGGAAGCACGCTCTGTTTTCTGTATTTCAGGCACTCTACTGATCCGTTCATGTGTTTGGCAAGGCCTGTGCTTTTTCATGACAAAAGCACACCACAAATGGGTCACGGGTGCTTATAAAGTATTAGTAACATTTGGTAAATATCAAATTAATTAGGAGCAGAACATTTACAAATGTATTAAATTGAGTAATAAATACTATGTTAACATTCTATAAGTCATTCCTCTCCTTGTAAAACAGTCAATCAGTATGTAATGATGAAATAATTTATTTATTCAATAACACTTAAAAAACAATGAAGTCTTCTAGAAATGCAAGCTTGATTTTTGTGCCTTAGATTCGGTTCATATGTATTCTCGCAAAGCCTGTTTTTCTCCATGATAAGTGTACCTCAAAAAATGGTTTTGTATCACTTTTTTTCTGGATGAGTGGTTTCTAGTATTTAGTGCCAAAAGTTGACCTAATGTAAAATGGACCTGTGATTGTCTCTCATACTGATGATGTATGCCTAAGAATATTCAACGCGCTACCCCGAACCGTTCCCGATAATTGCTTTTTTTGTGTAGTTGCGCTTTTTTGCTTTTAATAAAAAAAAAAATCGTATCTTCTCTCCTGAGTGCACTAGAGCCATGCTTTCAATCTCTCTCCTGGCGGCTCTCACCAGCACTAGTCCATATTAGGCGGCTCGCAGGTCTGTTTTGTGCTGAGCACCTCAGATTCAGCTAATCAAGGGCTTTATAATTGCTGTATCTCACCGACTCAGTGAGGTGCACTGAAGCAAAAGGAGGCCTAAAACAATTTTGTGTTTGTGCTGGGCCCCCAGGACTGGCATGGTGCAGGCTGGGAGAAAATAAAGTGCATTAGGTGCCAAGACCCGTTGTGTTTCCAGAACGCCAATGGAATGTATAGGCTACACCACGTGGCTGAGGCAGCAGAGTTTTGACTACAAATGAAAAAAGTTTAGTGGAGGTTTTTTTCAGGGAAGTTTTTCTTCCTCGTTTATGTGACTTTGTGCCTCTCCACGAATAATTAATGCCCAATGTAAACAGAGCGAAAAAAGAGAAAGGGGAGAATATTGGGGCTTGCGAGTCGCTCCCTTGTTCTACAACACAAGCTCAGAGAGTGCTGACTCAGAGTGGATCCAGAGGACACACGATGCGAGGAGTCCCGTCACTGTTCGTCTTTCACTTTTCCCTCCTGCGTCGGCTGCCTCAGCTGTTTTTCTGGCGCTCAGCTGCATGGCAACTGCACCACAGCAACACCAAACAGCCATGACAGCATGTCATATAGGAGAATGCTGACGAATGACACAAAAGAAAGCTTGTTTCTCATGCTTTCAGTTTGTTGCCATTGGCCAAAACACACAGTTAAGTTACCTTACCGAAGGGGGTTAGCCTATGTTTTTGCCATGGTTTGTTGGTACTGTATCAACGTATCATTCTGAAATGTTGGCATTGTGTTGGTGTGCATCATGGGTCAAGCTGATTCTTTTCAGTGATTTTCTGAGCTGCTTTGGTGGAGGTCTGCACTCTACAAGTGTTGTTCTGGTTATACACTATGCATACGTATGCTCAGTCAGAAGATAGATACTCTGCAGGCAGCACCGCAATCCAATCACTTGAGGTGCGCCAAGAGTAAACATGTTGGGCTTCTCGCACCAAATCAGTCCACTTCATAGCATGAGATGTGATTAGAAACTGGCTTGATATTGTCCCATGTTTGTAAAACTGTGAGTTGAAATTGTCTGAGCAAACTAGCATAGTGAATGTTGTCGGAATATACAACTGAACAGCAGCCAAACCTGTGTATTCCCTTTAGTTGATACATAAAAAGTTTGCAGCTTGCACAACCTGGAAACGCACACCTAGGAATGTGACCCTCCAATTTACCTTGCACTTTGGAAACACTGCAGAAAACAGCTCGCTGAAGGGTGGGTGTATGTAAATTATTTTGAAAAGAAACTGAATTGGAGGAGGGGGTAGGGTCAGTGAGACATTTATTTCTTTTGTTTAGATTAGCTCAATTTATGTGAAACAGATACATTTAGGATGTCACGTTTTCTCGAGTTTAGGCAGACTACCGTTCTTCAACAGACAAAAAAGAAAAGACCTTTTTTGATTCTACATTTAAATGAATACTGAATGTAATCTGCATAGTACAGGTACTTGAGGATATTGAAATCTCTTTGTGCTTGTGGTTCACAAACAGCAATATACAGTCACATTACAGTCGCCTTGTTTTGCGGTGTGTTTTTAGGGCACTCATGGTAGGTACTGGAGCCTGCAGAACATGCGGTGGGTGTGGAGGGTAGACCTTTCCACCTGCCATCTGGTGGATAGCAGAAAATATCAGAAAACACCTAAAACGCATTCACACACTACACGGCTCTCCCTTCGCTTTGTGCATCAATAGCCATCCACAGCCCTTGTCTGCTGTGCTGAAAGAAGTGGGAGGTGCGTGCCACACTCTCCAAACAATCTGTTATGCACTGCACAAAAACAGCCAGCGTGGGACACACATAAGTACGCTTCAATCCGCAAAAAACACTGTAGAACTACAGCTTTGGTTCCCTTCCATTAAACTGACTACAGACTACAGACTTTCAGACAGCTGGTATGGGTTGGTTTCTCCTGCTATACAAAATAGTCATTTTTATTACAGTCATGGGAAGGGTTATACCAGGATACCAATGTACAGTGATGGCCTACACACACACACGCACACACACACGCACGCACGCACGCATGCACGCACGCACGCACGCACGCACGCACGCACGCACGCACGCACGCACGCACACACACACACACACACACACACACACACACACACACACACACACACACACGCGCACACACACACACCTCAGTCTACAAAACACTGTAGAGCTGCAGCGTTGGTTCTTTTCCATTACACTGACTACACACTTACAGACCGCTGGTATGCATTGCCTCTATTACAGTCATGGGAAGGGTTATACCAGGACAATTCACACACGCACAGTATTCACATTTCACAATCATAAGCATTACGGATGCTCAAGTGAACACTGCACGCATGCATGCGCGCACACACACTCACGCACACACACACAGAAACACACACACGACTCGAGTGCATATCTGGAGACTTCCTTCTAGGGGTGGGTATTGGCAAGGGGTTCACGATTCGATGCGCATCACGATACACATGACACAATGCGATACTATCACGATGCATTGCGATACATGTATTATTGTGATGCATTGTGATATTTACTTAATTATTTTTTTTTTCACCTTTGCCAACATTATACAATAAAAATATAAATAAAAACTATGGTAGTTCATACATAGAATAGGTTGCAAAAGGCTGATAATAAAGTTTCAAATCAAAATAATAATGATGATGATTTGAAGCTTGGAAGCACTATCACACACATCACGATACTGAGCCTTTGCATCGCGATACAGTATCGTGACTGCGTATCACGATTAATCATGATTCGATTCAATATCGTCACAGCCCTACTTCCTTCCCCTCATCCTAATGTGGCTGTTACTGCTGTTGGTGAGTGTCTCTTCCCCACCCCCCTCCCCCCTCAGTTTATTTTATGTCAGTCACTGGAGCTCAGTGTTAAACCAGTGTAAACCAAGAAGTTTGGTTTGAGCCACATCAACACTGCAGGAGTAGCAGCTTTGGTTCCTTCCTATCACATTCAATACGGGCTGCTGACTTACAGACAGTAAAAAAGTCATTTCTATTACACTCGTAGTGGAGGTTATACCAGGACAATTGTTAAGGCAAATTCACACACGCACACACTCACACTCACATCTCACAATCATAAGACGCTCAAATGAACATGGTGCTCCTAAATGTACTTCAGCCTTTATTTATAACATTTTAAAAAGTGAGCATTACTCATAAGTGCATCACAGAACCACAGGAAGCAAAGTCTAAAGCAGCAGCACACACGCACGCATGCACACATCGACAAACACACATGCAGACAAGCACACCCACACACACACGCACAAATGCATCTCTGGACCTCCTTCTCAGCCTAATGCGTCTGCGGTATAAGACAAACTCGTACACGCACGCACAGGCACACACTCACGCACAAATGCATGTTTTTACTTTCTTCTTCTCAGCTTAATGTGGCTGCGGTCTAAGGCCCGCATAGAGCACGCACACCCATGTACACAGGCACGCACGCACACACGCAAACACACGACTCGAGTGCGTATCTGCAGACTTCATTCTCCTCGGCTGCGGTCTAAGACTTAGACTTAGACTTAGACTTATGTTTATTGAAGACACACACACATACACACACACACACAAACATGCACATGCACAAACACACACAAAAACCCACTAACACACACACACACGCATGCACGAACGCATGCACGAACGCACGCATGTACGCACGTGCACACACACACACGCACACACAGACACACTCGAGTGCGTATCTGT
>NC_085867.1:49806162-49823662 GCF_034702125.1 Engraulis encrasicolus
GATCCTAAAAATCAGGATCCGGTGCATCTCTAATTATTAGGCCTGTCATCGACCAAATTAAGGCTTGTTGTGGGTGTGTATTGATGAACTCACCCGATCTTTGTTGTTTGTTGCAGAAGGCATTCGTACCGTACCGGGCAGGACATTGAGAACTGTGGCACGTGCAGGGACTGCGCCTGTATAATCTACAGGTAAGGGTTCTGTTACATTGTCTCTGTCTGTCTGTCTGTCTGTCTGTCTGTCTGTCTGTCTGTCTGTCTGTCTGTCTGTCTGTCTGTCTGTCTGTCTGTCTGTCTGTCTGTCTGTCTGTCTGTCTGTCTGTCTGTCTGTCTGTCTGTCTATCTATATACATCCATGCACACATACACACATACAGTAGAGTACTGTTGATGCATGCATAATACATACATACTAAATACACACAGGTACATAGTACATATGTACGTAAACACACACACACACACACACACACACACACACACACACACACACACACACACACACACACACACACACACACACACACACACACACACACACACACACACACACACACACACACACACACACACACACACACACACACACCATCTTTAGCAGGTGCAGACCTCGTGAAAACCATCATCCAAAAAACATGATGTATAATTTATACAAACATACAATACATTTTTCCCATTGTGAATCTCATGTAGACATAACCCTACGACAGTAAAAGTAGAAAAGTATTTTTGTAATGTTAGCAGTCACAGGGGAGTGAGTGATGTCGGGTATGCACTTGGTTTGTTTGTTGCTATATTCCTCTGCTGAGGATGAAAGGCCTTGATGTTGTGAAATTAGCATATTTTCATATAGCTTCTCCTCCACCTCCGTTTGCTGAGCAGGCTCTTCAACCGATGTAATAAATCAGTCAGAAGGTAAGAAAAAGGACCATCATCTTGACTCATCCGGAACAGATATTGGAACAAAAAAGTATGAAGAGAAAGAGAAGTAGAGAGGAGAGTGAAGGACTGATCTTTGAAATATATGCATGCCATATCACAAAGATTCATCAAAGGTTTTTTTTATCCTCAGAGAGAAAGTGAACGCGAGCTAGGATGAAGCAACACTTACTGTAAACCCTCTGCTTTTAAGAAATAACTGAAGACAATCTGCCATAGGCACCTGCTCTTGAAGTCTGTGATGTCTTTCACAACCCCTATCCCCCACAGTAACATTTGCAGTGTTAATTCAACACTTAGAAAGTTGGATCAATACTACGAATGTAACATTCGACTGTGAGTCTGGAATCAACACTGCAACGTTTACATGCATGCCCCTCTCACGCTCTTTCTAAAGATCTGCATGACATACCATTAGGCTCATAGGGTAGCCTACATTGATTTTGCTTTCTTGTGAACAAATGAGGCCTCACAATCATTCATTATAATGTTCAGATCAACAGAGACCAATATTGTCTTTTCCCTCAATGTTTTGGTGCAGTATATTTCTCAAATCATCCTTGCATAGAAAATACACTCAACATCTGCAAAGCAGCATAACATCATGGGTTACCTTCAAAAGGCTGTCTCTTTCTTAGACATTGTAACACATCTTTCAGAAGCAAATATTTTATGGATGCCAATGAACAAATTGCTTAGTCATGCTGTCAACATTACAGTGTATTCTGTATTTCTGGAGGGATTTGATGTTAACTAAGGCTAAGTTTTGATAACAGTTATTGTGAATTTCAAGTTACACCTCAAGGCTATGTAAGAGATTGATTGCAGATGACTGTTTGTACTTTGATCTGCTTGCAGACCATATAATTGTGATACGAAAAGGAAAAGACAGCAATGTACAGCACAGAAATACAAAAGTAGAAATGCGTACATCAGCCAATATCCTCAGGGAAAATACATGCAGCGCTGTCGGACTTACAGTTCACTGCAGTCCTCCTACACTTCCTGAAGTCTCTGTACTGCATATGCTGGGTCACACATTTTCATCGCCATTGCAACCGAAAACTTTCCCTACAGTAACCCATCATTGAAACACGCTTGTCACAGTGTTGTGCACTGTGCCAAGTGGGACCTTTGCCCTTTGTGTGATGTTGCAACGCAAAAGGGGAGCCAGTATATGGCGTCATATACTGTATATTGAGGCTTGATTAAAGTGTCAACATATGACGTGTTGGGTGTGAGACTGTGCTCTAGCATAAACTGTATACTTACCAGCTGATGGGCTATTATTTACTTCTTTGCTCATCAAAAGCTGATTATTGGTTCACTTCCTCACTTTCCTTGGTTAGAAAAAGTTCAAATCACTGGGGAGAAATGTACAAATCTAAGAGAGATTAAAAAAAAAAAAACCCATCTAATGTAAATGTAGAGAAATTGGCTCTACATGATCAGCTAAGGACTATTTTATCATGTTAAGACTTCTGTGATGAATCCCCAAGTAAAAGTTGGCAAAAATGTGTCCATCCATTTAAAAGTTCGCACCGACAAAAAAATGTGTGACGAATGGCCAGGCGGATGTGACATGCAGACCCACCACAGAACAGCAGGCCCTCAGGTGGAGGTATAATGAGGCTGAGGAAACAGGTGTGAGACAAAGAGAAAAAGAGGAGTGATGTCCTGCCTTAGATGTTGAGGACTGGTAGCCCAGACCTTGGTCAGGTTGATAAAGAAACCTGGCTGATGAGAAGGCAGGGCAGAGCGGAGCAGAGCTGGTTTACACATTATGCAGATGGCTGGACCACTCTGCTCCGTTAGCCTGCAAATCCACATCTTTGTCAGAATGCTGCCCCATTAGAATATTAATGTGTAGTCAAACAATTTGTTATGTGCTGTCCTTGCTCTCGGGTATGTGACAAGTTTTCTCCACAAGGCTTTATAATGGCCTCGATGCTGGCAGCTGGAAAATTGACAACTTTCTGGGCTTTTAAAAACTCGCCTCATGCATGCGACAGTGATGGAAATGGAAGGTAAATGGAAATGTTCAACCCAGTGATTGTCGTGAGGCCTGTTCTTGCTGGCATCTTTCGTCTGAGTTTGTATATGGACATCGTCAGATATAGGACAGTAAATGCTCATTTGTTCTAGCCTGAGGACTGAGAGATTTGGGTAAGGTAATGGCATGACATGGCATTTCCCTCTTATGGCTGTTTCACACCAGAACGAACCGACCAGACCTCCAACTACGATTAGGCAGTTGTCTGTGTTCCTTTCGGTCTTGATCGGACACAGTTTTCTTCCCAAACACACTGGGTTGACTTCACGACTTCAAATAACAAGTAGCCAAGTAGATGTTTGTGAGTTCGCTACAAACTGCCCTCCCACGTCCTGCTTGCAGTTAGCACAAACCAAACGGAATCTGGAATGGAACCCAACCATCAACGCGCTTCTGAACTCAATTGAACATGCAGAGTCTCCCAGCGCAGACCCATGGGCAATGACGTCCTCCAACTCCCCCAAATGCACAGAGACACGCCAAGCGTATTCTTACGACTGTCCCCAACGCCCGTCAATACCCAACCGTCGGCTTGGTGTGGAGTAAGCCTTAGCTTCAGACTTCTCTTCTGAATGGTCTCTCCTCATTTTTTTTATTGAAGGACTCTCCTCGTCCCTTCACCTTCAGGCCCACGTTCTCTGAAATGAACATTATTATTCCTCTGACTTAACGTTCAGCTACTGTGTCAATAGGGCTTATTTGAATGGAATTCCATCAGTCTCTCTGTGTTTGTCCAAGGTAAGTAGGTGCAGAGAATAAACAGCTGGGCATTCTGCTACTTCCACTGTCCTGGGGTGCGTTTCTCGACAGTGTCTTTGCTAACTAAGTTAGCAACTTACTTGGTTGCGATGCAATTTCCCATTGGCAACCAATTAAGTTGCTATTAGCAGCCATGCTTTCGAGAAATGGGGTCCTGATGGACTGTCACAGCATCAACTGAAATGGTTAGGCTGGAGTGCTCATCAAAGGTCTAATTGTCCATGCCCACAAGCATTTATGAAAGGCAGCTACCCATATCACATAGAGGCTTAAGGCCAATTTATACTTAAAGCCGCTGACGGTTGCAGAGCCTGTGCAACTGTCTGTGCGCGACCACGCCCCCCGCGCAGAGGCTCTGCAACCGTCGTCGCGCGCCTCAAAAAAATCCTGACTGCGCGACAGACGGTTGTGAAGGTCGCAGAGAAAGGTGCTGTGATTGGTCGTCTCGCTACCTCCTTGTTATCGTGGCAGCACAGCTCTCCGGTAGTTTACGAGAGCCAAACTGTCAATATTCTGTGGAATACAAACGCTTTCTTTCTAGTGTGTGTAAATAAATGAAGCTACAATGACTGAATTAGTAAGTAACAAAAAAACAATACATCAGTTTAGCACTCGCGGCACAATGCCTGCAGTCTGATTACTGTAACTGTAGCCTTGTAGCTATGTAGCCAAATGTGGCTAACGACATGAGACCTCGTGTGCAGATCTATAACATCAACAGTGGTTAGCGACCGTAACCAACAGGCGCCGTTGCTGAACTATAATCTGCCCTTTACTGTTCTAACAGTCCAAATGTGAAGCAGACCAAAAACAATAGAGCAGCTGAAGAACACCACTGGACTGTTATGGTTCAACCTTAATTTTGACACTCCCACTTCAAGAGTGCCCAAACACTTTTTCTACTCATCATGCTTTTTTCCCCTTACAAAGTCAATTACCTCTGCCACCCGTGCTGCATTTGGTCTGTTAGTTCAGTTACAGAGGGAAGCGGAGAGCGAGGTTGCCTCTTACCTCACCTCTCCGTGGTGGAACAGCAGGCATTATTGTGGGGCACTCCTGTAACAATATTCTTAATCTTTCGAAAAACACACAATTACCTGAGCAATTAACGTGGACTCCAGGAACCTCCGTCGCCTGTCATTTGCCAAATTAGAGCTGGGAATGTGGCCAGCTCTTTCCGGTTATTCCCAACTGTGGAATCCTGGAATTTTGCCTGGTGAGCGTTTAAGCGTCACTGCTGCTGGGGCTGCGAGCACCAGCTGGCTGTGTGGTGCCTCGCAATCGGAGAGGCAGCGAAAGTTCATCTTTGTTGAGAGCGAGCGCGCCAGGCTCGGTTGCAAGACTGGGTCCATTAGCGCCAAGCAGATGTGTCACTCTAGTCTAGCGCATCTGTGGCAGGTGATTGCCTTGCCTGCCTCTGATGGATGCTCTTTCTGAGAGGATCACTTTAGTTTCCACCCCGCAAGAGATGTGTGTGTTTGTTTTCTAAGAAAAATGCAAAGGCCTTTTTTGCTGTAGGTGAAATGGCAGGTTTTATTTCCCTTCTCACTGGGATATTTACTTGATTTATTTATCCTTTTTACAGTCATACACAGTAGTTTTGCCAAAGGCTGTGATCAAAACTTTTAGGTTATTACAGGAAGGTGTTTCGCCAGAAAGTGTATGAAAGAAATGCAAAAAACACACATTACAGAAACACATTAAAGACAGAGAAAGAGAGAGAGCGCGAGAGAGAGAGAGAGAGAGAGAGAGAGAGAGAGAGAGAGACTGTGTGTGTGTTGGTGTGGGTGTGTGTATGGTTGCGTGAAAAAACTGCTGCACCGTATGCAGTCCATATAACAGATGAAGATTGGCAGTGCTGGACTCCCCATCTTGTGGTGTGGCTGACAGCTGTATGTTGCTCCGGGAGCTTGATGGTGTGAGAGCGCCACTAATGGCACTGCAGGTCACAGGTTCAGCACTGCAACAACCCCCAGAACCTGCTGATATAATGCAGCC
This sequence comes from Engraulis encrasicolus, assembly GCF_034702125.1. Lineage (NCBI taxonomy): Eukaryota > Metazoa > Chordata > Actinopteri > Clupeiformes > Engraulidae > Engraulis > Engraulis encrasicolus. The sequence goes on from NC_085867.1 coordinate 49,811,911, forward strand.
CCGAATCAGTGTTCCACTCTGGCTGACTGAAAAGTCCTCCGTTTGAAAGGAGTACCGCTGGCATGTCAACGTACTTTCTTTAGTGTACAAGAAAATACACAAAGATCTCATTCCTAATAAGTGCTGGGTTACGGTCCATTAGCCGTTAGTCAGACGTGTCTCGTTCGGACAGTTCTGTGCTAAAAGAGTTGTTGGCTCTGCCCCCCAGAAGATACGTAGTGTTGTGGCCATGATGGGATCTGACCCGGTGAAATACACAAGTGCGCCATCCCAGAAAACAGAGTGGGGGCAGGGCTGTTTCAAGGTATTTGGGGGCCCTAGGCAAAGAGTGTCTTCGGGGCCCCTTTTTGTCTTCAAACTATTAGGGGCCCCTTCAAGAGAGATTTTGATAGCAGCCTCATTGCACTTTTCAGTCAGTGATTTAAGGAAGTGTTGCCTCATTCACAAATGTGTCATTGCTGTCATTTTAATGCAAGGACTATATCCAGTCAGGGGGCCCCTTTCAGCTGGGGGCCCTAGGCAATTGCCTAGTTTGCTTGCCTCATTGTGACAGGCATGAGTGGGGAATAGACCCCTTCACTTAAAACAGTGTGCGGTAAAGAAAAGGAAAGAAAAATAAAAGAAAAGGAAAAAAAACTGAAGCAGAGCAGCGGTATCGACCTTCTTAGCCTCCATGGTGTCTAGAGATTTGGCAAAACCGCAAGACACGGCAGCGGTTATGGCTGCATGTCATTGTTTGCCAGAGTATTTGCAAACACTCCCCTGGTGAGGTCAGAGCGTGCTATTGGAGAAGGGGTCTGCGGAGATGGGCCTGCTGAAAGCGCCCCTGACTGAATGAATCAATGCACATAAGGAGCTCGTACAGTGGCAGACTGTCACACCACAAGACATGATTACTGAAACTTCTGGCCATTTCCTTTGGCTGTGTGTGTGTGTGTGTGTGTGTGTGTGTGTGTGTGTGTGTGTGTGTGTGTGTGTGTGTGTGTGTGTGTGTGTGTGTGTGTGTGTGTGTGTGTGTGTGTGCGTGTGCGTGTGCGCGCGCGCTTGTGCCTGTGAAGTCACAGCAGAGCCACATATCCAGGTGGACATTTGTGAGGCGCTGCCTGGATAAGCCAGCGGCACTGTCTCCCTTATGTAAGAGCTTCCCCTTGTTCACAGAGAAATTAAATCAATATCAACAGTGCGTGTCACTTGAGATATTCCACCGCTGCCGTCAAGTGGAAGGTGCGAATAATGCTCCCAGAGGAGATGGAATAAAAGCATGCTTATGTGCACGCCAACACTCCTCTGACAGACTAGCACACGCCTCCCTGGCACTCACACACAGACACTGAAAAGCATAATACACAAGCACACAGACAGAGTTAGTGAGCAGGTGAGAAGACTGCATAATCAAACATTTCCTTTTTATCTGTTTAAAATCAGAAATACAAATCATCAATTATTAGCAATACTTGCAATAATCAGCTACTGTAACCATCAGCTTCAACTTCAAAAACACAGTACAGCACAACACAGTAGAATGAAAAAGGCTGCCAGCCACAGTACAGTAGAGCCAGATGGAAATCCTCGCCTTGTGATTGTAAATGTCAAAAGCGCGGGTGAAAAAATAAAGTATAGGCGGGAGTGTGAAGTAGAAAAGCCAGAGGAAGTAAGGCTTGCCAGGTACCTGCTGAGATCAGAGGCAAGAAGGGGAGGCTGAGACTGAAATGGAGGGAAGCGAAGTGAGGGAGTGAGAGAGAGAGAGAGAGAGAGAGAGAGCGCACACATCAGGTATAGCAGAGCTGCAGGGGACAGAGACAAAGAAAATAATATTTCCATGAATCCAAATGTGCCTCCATCGACGGCCAAAATCAAAAAGTAAACCCAGGTTGAATGTGTTTGTGCATGCTGGTTTGTGCAAACAAGAAGGGGCGGAACGCAGGTGAGCTGCTGAAGAGTGGGGAAAAGGGGGGAACGATAAGCACTCAGATCAGGGCTGATATTTTGTCCTCCTGTCCTACTGGAAAGGCGGTCTAAATATTTCTGCCAGAGCTCTGGGTTAACGTTGTTTCCAGCTTGGTCCACGGCTTGCCAACACAGCGGCGCTGTCATGCGTGTCTGCCTACTCGCCTCAGCCTCAGCCTCAGCCTCGCACCTGACAGCAGGATTTGCAGAAAGGACAGGAAGACCTGTTTTCCAGCTCTTTGAAGCTTAGGTGATGCTGGCACACAGAGGAGCAAAACAGACGGAAGGGGAAACGGGAGAGAGAGAGAGAGAGAGGAGAGAGAGAGAGAGAGAGAGAGACAGAGAGAGACACAGAGAGAGGGAGTGAAAGAGAGAGGGAGTGAAAGAGAGACAAAGCAAGAGACACAGGTAAGAAGCAAGGATACAAAAATTTGAGAAGAAGGAGGGTGAGACGAGGCCGATGCAAAGCAGTTGAAAAAGGTGAAATAGAAACCGGCAAAAGAGAAAGGGGAGACTTGGTAGCTTCATTGGCGGAGGGTCTGTTCGTTGCAGCTCCACTCTGAGTGCTTTTTGCGGTCATTCTTCTTAATTAAGTAATGGTCGTTCTGAGATACTTCTCTGGGTTTGGCGGTGCTTGGGCCGCGGGAATAATAAAATGATAAAGCCCAGTCTATTAACCTCGGCTGCCGTACTGCCTGTGGCCCTGTATGCTTGTGTGGGACTCTGAGCTCATTCTTCACCTGCGCTCCACTCTACTCTCAACTCCCCGTGTTTGCACTGGCTCCACACTCTGGGCCGACCTCTCAAGAGCGTTGGCGTCGGGAGTTAAGTCCCTTATTTGCTTCCATTTGGGCCGCCCTAGCCGCTCTCGGCACAGGGCATGGCTGGTGATTGTGTTTTTGCAGTCGCTCAGCGTCCCGCAGTCGAGCCAGCCGCATGCCTCTCCTGCATATCAAGCTGGTCGGCAATTGGTGAGACAGGCACAAATGCTAATCAACGAAAACAACAAGTCAAGGAGAGGGGAGCATTTGTATGGGCAGCAGCTTGACTCTCCCAAGAAAAGCCTATTTTCCCATCAGGCCCCAGCGATCGGCTTGCCTCTTCGGATCATTATTTGGCGGACACGGCTGACCGTGGAGCTGGAGCTGGAGCTGGAGCAGGAGCTGGGGCCACTCCCAGCCCCACTCCTCGCGGAAAGGGGTCCACCGGGGAAGGGAAGGCGATTGGCATTGCCCACCTCGGCGCACTCAAGCCTGACTAACTCCCCCCTGAGCCGCTCCTGAGTAGAGTGTGTGTACGTGAGGAGTGTGCGACTCGACTTGAGTGCAGTGGTTTTGACCTTGTCCTCCTTCACGATCAGGTGGTTTAGGCCTGCCCCCTCCCCACCCCTCCCCCTCCTCGCTCTCCTTCCTCCACCTTCTCCTTATTCCATGTGCTACAACCTGTCTCCACCGTGGCCACACTTCATGGCCTGAATCGAAATGTGTCATTTCACACCACATCGTCCTCAATGCTCCCTTGGGGCGCTGTCCTCTACGCTCTCCTCCTCCTCCTCCCCCCCAGTTTAGCAGAGGGCTTTTCCCTCCTTATTAATTATACAAGCAAATATAAATGCTCTGGGAAATCCTCAGTCCAGCCTGATGCTGATGCACTCACTGCCTTGTCCCTCAGGCTGCATCACTCACATGATGTAGCAGCTTGTCTCATGGACACCAAACCAGATGGGTCCGTCTTATGGTAACACATTTTGAAAGCTATTAACAAAAGCACCACATGTGGACTGTGTGCGATGACAGAGGAGTAATGTGTGATGAAAAAAATATAATAGGGCATGTACTGCTTCTTCAGAGTGATGCAATAGGATTCATCTTTTAAGATTTTAAGAGCCATCTTCATCTTGCAACATTTTAAAGCAATTGAATGCCAACATGGCATTGCCCATTATGTTAGCAGGCTTTCTGTCTTGAAGATCCATTTGTATTGTGAAGAACCTTTAATATAAAGCTCGGTCCTATGGATTATCTCAAGTCTTTTACAATTAGAATGCAGCAGAGTGCAATACAGAGACAGGATCTGATGCAACTTTGTGAGCATAAACATAACAACTAGGGTTGAACATTAAGAACAGAATTAAGGTGCTGCCTGATGCCTCCATGGTGATAACAGAAATGTTTAATTCAGTTGTGGTTGCATGAAGATTGGAAAGAATGGCAATAATATAAATCGGCTCGATTCGATAGGCGATTCTAGGGTCAGGTGGGGCCCTAAGCGAAAATAAAAAAAATTAACATTTGAAACAAAATTGTCACAACTGTAGTAAAATGTGAGTTGTTATTCATCATATAGGGGCTTGGGGGCCCCAAGCGGCTGCCTGCCTAGCCTGGTGACAAGATGCGCCTCTGTCGATAGGTCTGGGGCCTGCTTTACACAATAGTTCAATACATACAGTAGTTTTCACTTTGTATCGAGGAGCTATCCTGAGATTCAGAAAACCATTAAGCATCTTTTCTTTTTAAAAAGTGCAGTCCAAAAGGTGTTGTGCTGAGGGGATGCTCATCTATGTACCCTGCCCGCTTGCCAAGCGTTCAAACTGTTTCCCTCATTGTCTTGCCCTGACGGATGACTCAGCAGGAGTATGGCATAGCTGGCCAGAGGGCATGGGGTTAGGGCTCTGGAGAATACAACCCTCTTCCCATGCGCCATAATGTCTATTCCTCTAGCCCTACATCTCCCTGTATTTCTTTTTCTACTCTCTCTATCTGTCTCTCTCTCTCTATCTGTCTCCTTGTGTCCTCCTCTGTCTATCGCTTACGCTCTTCCCTGTCGGCACAGAGCATTAAAATATTCATCCGCATCAATTATTCATCGCTTGTAAAAGATTTAAAAAAGTAATAATAGAGGTAAGGGCACAAGAAAAAAAAATGCACTACTCTCAGAGCTCATCTGAGGTAGGCACTGAGGGCTCAGGAAGGAAGACGGAGGAGAGAGCGAGAAAGAGAGAGAGAGAGAGAGAGAGAGAGAGAGAGAGAGAGAGAGAGAGAGAGAGAGAGACAGAGACAGAGACAGAGACAGAGAGACAGAGAGAGGGACAGAGGCAGAGCAAAGGGCAAAACAAGATGCATTGAAAAGTTTCTTATCTTTCCTCATCAAGTCTGTTTCAAAGGAAGCGGCAGGGATGGAAACCGTGTGTTTGCAAAGTGTATATCTGTGCATGAGCCAGCAAGCATAAAAGTAAGAGTTGAAAAGACAGAAAACTGAAAATGGAACGACACAAAAAGAGAAAAGGGACAAGATGGATGGATGCTAGAGGGAAGGAAATGTAGGGAGCAATGGAAGAGAGAAAAAAAGGCGCAAACAGTTGATGGTTCTAGGCTGAAGAGTTGATAAGTGCGTTATCTTTATTTTCTTGTTTTACTCCGCGAACATGTGCTCGGGCTTGTCTCCCCCTCTTCTCTTTTTTTTCATAGATAGGGATTTGTTGGATCCTTGGGCCTGACCTTTCTCTAAGCGCCTTGTCAAAGGGAGTCAGGGTGTGCTGCGCTGGGCTGCACTGAGCAGGAGGAGGCAGACTGGAGGTGGGGAGGAAGGAATAGAATACAAGGCTGAAGGCAGGGGAGTGGGACGCAGATTCCTCTTTTGCTCATCCTGTAATTCATCTGGAGAGAGGGAGAGAGAGAAAGACAGTGAGATAGAAAGAGAACGAGAGGGGAGAAGAGAGGAAAAGAACTCGACAGACACAGGAAAAGAGAGAAAGAGGAAAGAGAAAATGATTTAGTGAAAAGAGAGAGAGAGAGAGAAAAGAAAAATAATGTCTGAGAGAAATTGGAGTTCGAGAAAGAAAGGGAAAAAGACTATGTATCTTTAACTTCACCCTTGAGAGAAGAGCATTGGGCTCCGACTCAGACAGCTGAAGAGCTACTGTGTTCCGTGGGGATTCGGCCAAGTAATAGGCTTTTGGTAGCAAGCAACACCACGAGACATTTCAGCCGCTCGACACGACTGCAAACACGCTGCAGTAGTCCGTGTGTGGACCTTCATGTGACATTTGTCCACAGTCACGCATGTTAAGGATAGCCCATAGGTAGCAAGGCACGGCAAGGCAAGGATGGTAGAGCAGGCAATGTGCTCAGGTGGTAGACAGGGAAATGAAGAATTACTTGAATCATTCACTTATTACCGTCTAAAAATAGTTACCTGGCCTCTGTCTTGACAAATTAATTGAAGGTTAAGTACCAATGGCCTTTGAGTCTGGTTTATGACCTGGAAATAATTATGGTCTTTAATAGAATCCATTTTCTGTCTATTTACTGTTAACAGCATTAATGCTAGTAAAACCTTCACCCTAGACTTTGGTGCCTAATGGCTAAAATATTGGAGAGGTATGTGGATAACAGACAGTATACCACAAATCTCCTTGAAAATTGATTGGAAATATTGCCTTACCAATAATGCCTAATTTACTTTATAACACATTGACCACCCTGCAACATGAGACAAATGACAAGTTACAGTGATTTCTTCGCACATTTTCACTTTGAAAATATCAACATATCGGTATTAGACGTGGGGCCATTTTTGCCTGCAGGAGAATTTCAAATGTATGAAAAACAGTTTTTCCTATAGTTTGCCATCAAACGTTAACGTCACTGTGACACACAGTAGTATAATAATGTAGGCTTACTTTAATGTAAGTCACCATATGGACATCCAATAGCCTTGAGATAAGTATATGTGCCTGCCCCTCAGAAAGAGATACGACCAGCACAAAGAACAGGATGGGGGAAGGGAGAAAAAAGGCTCATCTCGAGGTTTAAATATACAGTATATTATAATTCCGCCTGGCTGTAAAAAAAAAAGAAGTTCCGTCACGAAGTACTGCGCTTCCTCATTGAAAAAAAAATAGTGCCAAAGGGCACTCAGGATCTCCATGATAAGCAGTTTCCAATGCATGCAAAAGAGTGCAGGAAAACGATCACACTCATTCATTCCCCCCTTTTTCCTCCGCACCTCCTCTCTGAGCTCTGCAGCAAACAGAAACATCAGGCGAGGAGGAGAGTTTCACGCACAGCTCAGGGCTTTCCAGAAGAACTTCCTCCTGCTCCATCATAACAATTAGTGCCTCCCAAGAGCAGCTATTGATCAGGTAGTGTGTGTTTTTTAGTTGTGCTCCTATACAACAGCCCTGCCGTTTGGTTCCAAATTGTGAATTCTTATTACCCTAGACAATAAGATCGGACACAGTAAAGGACCCAACAAAATCAGCACACCTTTCATCAAAAAGTATCTTTGCCCAGTGACTGCATTTCCCTGGCTATACCGTTCACAAAGTCTCTTGGACACTCCAAAAACTGCTAGCTTCAAAGAATCCGGCAAATTGCAAGAGTTTAACTTTGTCTGGACGCTGGCCGTCCTCATTTTTCTTGTTTAAAAGGCATCTAATGACGATCTCCTGTGTATAGCAGTAACAAAGGGAAAGGGGCGGAAGCGAGAAGAAAGGCTGCATGGACGTCGATAACACTCGCCTGGCCTGCATGGTCCGAGGTGTCTTAGGAGGAGGAGGAGGAGCAGAAGGGGAAAAGAAGAGGAAGAAAACAAGAAATGGAGAGGAAAAAGATTCAGAAAAGACTGACAAAGCTCTTTGCCTCTCCTCTCTCGCTCTGCAATGAGAGCCACTAATCATTCTTTTCCCCGCTCAGAGTCAGCACCCTTTTGTGGTCTTTGAGCCTTTTAGTGCTTTGGCGCTAAAAGTGATACGGATTGTCATATTGCTCATATCATAGGCCGTAAGCTCAATGCAGTACATTACCATATTCTCAGTCATCATCGCCCGGAGAGGGAGAGAGAGAGAGAGAGAGAGAGAGAGAGAGAGAGAGAGAGAGAGAGAGAGAGAGAGAGAGAGAGAGAGAGAGAGAGAGAGAGAGAGAGAGTTCTCTATTTTAATGTGTCAATTAGTCACAAACAAAATAGGTACAAACGAGTGGGATGACCGTCATGATGATCAAGTCTGTTTTATGACCGGCTGCTCGTGACATTATTCTCCCAAATAGTCAGTGGGGCTTGTGTACCCAATTACAGAAAGTTGATTGAGACAGCCCAGGGTGGCGAACGATTAGCAGTTTTATTGCGAGAGAAGTGCATTAATGGGCCTTTCGGCATGTTCCAAGTGTTTAATTTTTACAGGCTAACAGTCAAAGCAGTTAAATCCAGTGTCCCGTGGGGGTTGTGAACAACATGTTCCTCCGCTATGGTTTACCCTTGTGGGATGGCTCTGGGTACAATCATCGCTAGCTAGATCATCAAGAGATATCCCAGCACTCTTTTCTGCTGCATATTAAACTAAAATGAAGCCAACATGAAGACAGCCATATTCTTCAAAATTGTGGTTAGTGGTGGAGTGATCATTAAAAAATTGTACACTTGTCTTTGCTGTCTTTCAAGTCGATTACAGTCACACCCACAACTAAACACTGACATGAATTACAAGTGAAAATTGCTTAAACCACCTTATATGAGGAGCAGGCTGCAATGTAGAAACCAACAATACAGATGATGCAATACAATAAATTACGAAATGTATTTATTTATGTAGCACAGTATCACGCACTTTCAAAAACACATTCCCACATTCACACACCAGCTCTGGAGGCTGCCGTATGGCACCAATTGTCCAGGGTTCACGTGAGAAAGTGCACACACACCGTTATAATAATCCTAAAAAAAGATTACTCTGAACTCAGATCCCTTTGAACACAGACTCAAATGTTAAGGTTAGAGTTTGGCCGGGGGAAATCAAATAGCAGTAATTGTTGTTATTCAGACTATTTTCAGCAAATGCCTCAATGATTTTAGCCTGGACTTGCCATCTACTTCCTGTCACGTTGCGTCTATGTCAGGGAGAAGATAACCTGTGAATCAGTAAACAAGGGGGGGGGGGGCAGTATCATACCAGGAGATTACAGGTCATGCTCAAACATTAGCAATTGGGTAAATTTAATGCACATTTCAAACAGTTACTCCTCCACTCCAATAATTGCTTCTCAATTCGACTGTTCCAGACAGACTGTATGAATGAAATTAGTTCGATGGTATGGAAAGGGCAGGCTTCATCAATTAACCATTGACAAGAAAAAACAATGTTTTCCATCCCATTTGTGGAAAAGGCAAATTCTAAATAAATACATGCTTACGTGTTAAAAAAAATCACTTACTCTTAACCCCACACAGATAACAATATGAATGTAAAGTGGGAATTAGCCCTGTAGCAATCTAACATTATTATTGGATAATTGGAAAATGCACATGCAATGAGTACAGAGGCAGTTTCCCCAGAAATAGCCAAAGGGAACAACCATCCATTTAAATCATCCCAGCTTTTTTTACAGCCCTCTTACGACCACGGATGACAGCCGTCAGAGCATAACATTCATTCATTTTTATTATTGTGGCGCATAGATATAGACAGAGAAATGAAAACAAAAAATAAAGGCATGTTGAAATAAATTGCTTAGTCTGCCTGAAGGGTTTCAAAAGCTACGCTGGGATAGGTTGGGAGTTGTGGTAGAATAACTCAGCATACATGTACAGGGCAGCCGTGGCGTTAGGGAGGCGGTCTTAAGATCAGAGGGTTGCAGGTTCAAATCTCACCCTTTCCTCTCTCTACATCTCCATCCATGACTGAAGTGCCCTTGAGCACTTAACCCTGCACTGCTCCAGTAATCAATACCCTGTAAATAACTGTAAGTCGCTTTGGATGAAAGCGTCAGCTGTGATGTAATGATGGGCTTGCTTCTACAATGTACCAATGCAAAATTTCAAACGTTACACAGATTCATATATTATTTAACTGGAAAAATGAAAACAGACATGGCCATTGTGCATTTTGATGGGCCAATGCATATGCAAAAATGACAGTTAACTTGCACCTGTGATGCAAGCCTCTGCTCAATACCAACGCCCTCCTCAATAGGAAACCTCCTGGGCAGTCAGACTGGTTTCGCACGCTGGCTTCTAATTTGATATGATTTGTGAACACTTGTCTTCCACCCTCCTCCAGCACCTACCCATCCAACCCCCCATTCCTAAACATCTCTGTGTTTTAGTCAGTTTCTTGGCAGAGGCTGTTGGCAGACAGGACTAAGGAAAAAGGAGTGATTTAGTGGAGGTGGGGGGGCTGGTGTTTTGCGGGACTGAGGAGGAGAGTGAGGAGAAGGGGTGGGGGATGGGGGTGGGCGCATTGGTTGGGATCGATGGTGGAGCTCTGTGAGATGAGATGGGCAGGAGGCGCGTTAGGAGGAGAAAGGAATACGGTGGGTGAAGCACAGGCAGTGAGGCCTGACTAGGAGGAAATGGCAGAGTGAGGAGGTGCCCAGGAGTCAATTCCTCCGCTGATCGATTTGATTTTGTCAGGGCAAGGAGACACTTAAAGGCAATTAGTTTTAGCAGCAGTAAACACAAGCCGATGGACAGCTTGATACACAGGGAAACAGATGGAGGGATGAGAGAGAGAGAGAGAGAGAGAGAGAGCGAGAGAGAGAGAGAGAGAGAGAGAGAGAGAGAGAGAGAGAGAGAGAGAAATGCATAAAAGAAGAGATGAAAGTGAGTGTGAGACTCCTCGTCTCCTTCTTGGGTGCTTGAATTAGATTGCATCGTTACTGTTGTGCTTTTTCCCTCCAGCTTTTGGAGGAGATATGCCGAATATTCACTTCTCCAAATCTCTGTAGTTTAGACAAAAGAGATGATTAAACTGTCTGCTTTCACTTGTGCACTGTTTTTTTTATTCTTGACTTTGGCATGAACTGATTGTCGTCATCAGCCTTCGGCATATGTCATAAATACTAACACGGGGCAAAAGATGAAAAAAAAAACACAAGATGGAGGGAAAAAAATGGTGAGTCACTCCGACAGCGCGGGCGAGAGCAGATGCAGCTTCAGAAGAGTGGCGGAATCTAATTTAAGCTGGTTTGACCCATTTGGAGACTCCGTGGCTTAGCGGCCAGCAGGACAGTGCCGGCCAAGGCAGAGGGGGGGTTCAAAGGGTCATCCCCCGAGGGGGAGTACGTGTAAAGGCAAGGCGGCCCGGCCTACTGTACAGAGCCTCTCTAGTGTGCCTCACTGTACCATCTGAGACGCTCACGATGAAAGCATCAGCTATAACATGATTTTCATAACCATAACCATATATATTTTAAATCTCACACTCGAGTGTGTCAGGGCCGAGGTTGACTTCATTAGCTTCCGTTTTATGTCTTCCCAGGCGAGGCTCTTCAGGGCCATTTGTAGAGATATGTGTTCTTCTCTCAATGAGATGCTATGGTCGTCACTGCAGCTATACAGGGATTTTTTTTGCATTACATTACATTACAATGTTGTCACTGCTGTGCTATATAGCTTCTTACATGAAATGACATTATCTTACATTGATGCTGACGCTTTTATTTGAAGCGACTCACAGTTATTGCGGTACAGAGTACCTGGAGCAATGGGAGGGTACTGTAGGTGCCATTGCTGTCGCTATGCAGCTTTCCAATCTGGATGCCCCACGGCTAGCTAATCAGCAAGCCCCACCTAACCCTGCCCATCCCCCAGTGTTTATAAATAGCTGCTGCTGCCACTGCTGCTGTGTCCAGGTGAACGGACAGGACGGCAGCAGCGGTGGTGCCCTTGCCCTGGGACTGCCCACTGGGTTCACCTCCAGCCTTGCAGCCGCTGCCCTCTGTGTGACAGGAGAGATGAGCCAGGCTTGCCATCATCTGCCCAGTCTGACAGGCTGACTGAGCAAGGAGACATAGGGATTCTCAATATTATG
>NC_085867.1:49833662-49848662 GCF_034702125.1 Engraulis encrasicolus
CTGACGATTCATTAAAAAAAGATGGAAGGGAGGCATCTCAAGCAAGAAGGCTATGGATTGATTCACAGAGGACTTCTGTTTTACTAATTGCACTCAAACCGGATGCCACATACACCGTCTGGCAAACTCAAAAGATTCTAAAAGCACCACTTGTATTGTACCTTTGGACTGCTGTGACCAGTTGAGGGAAACTAAAACGAAAAAAAAAGGTTCACTCATTCACTGTACACCACATACCGTAGCCAACTGAGCTGTGAAGGTGACACACTGTATTGTGCAGAACATGGTGTACAAAGGCAGAGCTCATGGTCTACAGTGTGACTCGAGATGTAACTGCTGTACTATTTCTGCAAATTTCCTCATCTCCTTGATGCTCCTGCTATTACAGTTTATGTTGTTCAAGATGATTGTTAAATCAGCATGTTCTGCGTTCTGAAATACCTTCTTTCTGAGTCACTGAGTCGGAAAGCAAGCCAACTCTGCCTTATTCTCACAGTACGCCTCGTCTTGCGAGTCTCTGTGCTTGAAAGCTTTTTTAAATGCTTTTTTTAAGCATCACACTAAAAGTTGACTCACCCATTTGCTATGAAATGCGCCTGACACGGTAGATTGTAGTCACCGCATTGTTTTGTTGCCGAAAATACAAAATTGCCATCCTCACTTTGATCACAGTCCTCCTTCCTATCTGGCCATTTTCCAGATTTCTGTTCTCAGATCAAACTCATTTTCCTCCAGCGTACATGCTGTGGTTTTAGCAGCGGGGAGGTCTTTTGCCATCTCTCCGTGGTGGTCTGCTGACTGCATGGGCTCTACCTCCTCCTTCCTGTCATCTTCAAATGACTCCTTAATATCTTTCTCCCCCATCTCTCTGGCCCTCCCTATCTTCAGCAGCTCTGCCTATCTTCGCTGCTAATGATGTTGTTCACAGACGCACACACACGCACGCAGACACACACACACACACACACACACGCACGCGCGCGCGCGCGCACGCACGCACACACACACACACACACACACACACACACACACACACACACACACACACACACACACACACACACACACACACACACACACAGTCTCTCTCTCCACTCTCTCTCTCTCTCTCTCTCTCTCTCTCTCTCTCTCTCTCTCTCTCTCTCTCTCTCTCTCTCTCTCTCCCTCTCCCTCTCTCCCTCTCTCGTCTTTTTCCCCCTCTGGTGAGTCCTTTGATCTCATGCATCAAGTTCCCTCTCTCCTGAGATCTTCCATCTCTTCACGCTGTTGCGTAATCCATCTCCCTCTTGTCCGTCATGCCCCCCACCCCACCACCACCACCTTCACCACCCCCTCTCTGCTGCTCCATATCTCCCTTCTCTTCCTCTACTGGGGTGTTTATGTCATCCATCATAGGCTGTTTGTTTACCTTTGCTGTGTTCTCTTTGTGGGCTCCGCTAAAGCTTCCTGCGGGTCGTCCAGCGTTCCTATGTACTGTATGTATGTAGCTCTATCTGTGTGTGCAGTACAATACCTCTTGTCTTGTCTTGTGCTGAAAAAAGCTGTCTGAGCATGTTTAATGGCTTTGCTTTTGTTGCTCTCTGTTTTTTTTGGTCAATTTCTTTGATTGTGTTTCTGACTGAGTTATTGCAGAGATGTGATTGCTGGCAAAGTCTAGATGTCACAGAGCTAGATTAAAAAAAACAAAAAAAAATTGGTTGGCATTAACCGTTTCTCAAAGTAAACTCAACAGAAAACATCACCATGACAATATATGCCAAAGCCATAAATAAATGGGCCTATAAATCTGTTTATTACTATGTGCAATAATTAAACATTAGAAGGTTGAAATCACCAGAGGTGGCCAATGTTTTCAAAATGAATATGATTTATGAATGAATATGTTTTTCAAAATCAATACGATTTAAACTCAGATGTGTGTCATTCTATATATCTGTTGCTTGTGAACTGTTACAGTTACCTGTAAACAAATGAGAACTATTTTCTTCATCTTAGCTCGGGTACAATTCTTGAGCATTTAAGTCACACAGTAAACAGGTGGATTTGAAGATGCTCATCACTAATCATACCACTCCCAATGTGATGTGCATACAAGGAACTCACTGTTCCTTGCACTAGTTACTACACTCACTGGATGTGTTTGTATGCAATCATTCCTAATTCATTCATATAGCCTACTGTACTGTTAAAGCTGAGAAAGTAGAAAGAGTTGTTGTACAGATCTTCATTAGTGACAAGCTCCAGGTGGTCCATTTACTGTAATTAACAGCACGAAAGACAACTGAAAGACATCTGAACTGAACATAGGCCTACTAAAGTTTTCAAAGGGAAAAATTATTGTGATTAAAAGAGCTTGAATGCCTACATGTGTAGCCTTTGTGTGCAGATGGGCCCGTTGGCGTAAGAACATTGCTATGACATTACCGAGTGCCTTACAACAGATAAAAATGTTGTCAATACAATTTTGAGGACAATATAGCAAAGGGTGCAGAAAAGGGTTTAACAGACAAAAATAATGGGAACCTTGACTCATCCTTGTTATGAGTATTGTTTACTTTACCTACCTGTCATTTTTTGCACAAACCCAAGACATCCGTGCATCACTCCTGTTAACCAGTGCACATACTGAGACCTTACCTTGCACTCCACTTCCCCCAAACTTTACTCCCGGAGTGCAATTCCCCTTTTAATCCAGACAGCTGCTTCCTACCCTCCTCGGCCCCCCTTTCTCAGTTCTCCACCCACCAAAGCCTTGCCTTCATACTCCATCAGCTCTCTCTCTCTCTCTCTCTCTCTCTCTCTCTCTCTCTCTCTCTCTCTCTCTCTCTCTCTCTCTCTCTCTCTCTCTCTCTCTCTCTCTCTCTCTCTCTCTCTCTCTCTCCTCTGCACTGCTATCTTAGAATAGCTCTGTATTTGTGAGATTTTGTCTGAGAAAACACACTTCAATAGAAAAACAGTGTTTGTTTGAGTTTCCAAGTGTAGTTGTGTATCTGTCAGCGAAAAACTCAAGAGAGAGAGAGAGAGAGAGAGAGAGCTCATGCATTTTGCGCATGTGTGTGTGTCTGTGTTTTTAATATAAGTGCAGTCAAGGGTGTAGGGTGAGCTTTTGTGTTTTCCAGTGAGTGCTTTGTGTGTGGGCGTTCATATCTCTGGGAGTTGGTGTGTGGGCATCATTGCCTGTTTGTGTGTGTGTGTGTGTGTGTGTGTGTGTGTGTGTGTGTGTGTGTGTGTGTGTGTGTGTGTGTGTGTGTGTGTGTGTGTGTGTGTGTGTGTGTGTGTGTGTGTGTGTGTGTGTGTGTGTGTGTGCGTGCGCGCTCTTGCATGCTCGTGCATGTGCGTGTGTGCGTGTGGTATGTGTGTGTTTGATGCACACAAGTATGTCTGTGTGTGAGCAATGTGTGACTTGTGCAGAAACCTATAACCACCTGATATACGACTCTGACCGGGTCTCTCTCCCGCTTGACTGACAGCCTCATCCGCCTGGCTTTGGCTTTCTCCCCCTTCACTGACGCATGGGCACCTCCTGATGATTCAGGCTCCGCTGACATGTCAGATGGGACGAGTCGCGCCATGAAAAAACATGGCAAGCCGGGCATGTCTACCGCGCTTTAAGGCGGTTGGACATTTATGACAACAGGGGGAGGAGGCGTGAGGATGGAAGACAAGCACACTGGAAGACAAGCACACGCTTGCTCACGCATGCACGCTCGCACGCACACACACACTCACACACACGCATGCACGCACACACACACACACATGCACACTCACAGACAGACAGAGAGACAGACAGACACACAAACACACACACACATGCACACGCACACGCACGCACACACACACACACACACACACACACACACACACACACACACACACACACACACACACACACACACACACACACACACACACACACACACACACACATACACATGTACACACTCACAGACAGACAGACACACAGACACACAAATATACACGCACACACACACGCGCACGCACACACACACACACACACACACACACACACACACACACACACACACACACACACACACACACAAACACACACACACACACACACACACACACACACACACACACACACACACACATACACACACACACACACACACACACACACACACACACACACACACACACACACACACACACACACACACACACACACAACAACAACACAGAATGAATATTGCGATTCTTCTTCTCTGATGTTCAGCTTTTGTTCAATAATTTTCTAAACAAACACACAAGGTGCCACTGGCTTGGTGTCCTCACCAAGAGGGATGCTGAGCTCATGGGGGCCTGTTGTGGAGTGATTGAAAAGTCACCAGGGAGTAGACTGGGTAGAGCAAGGAACCAACTTACTGTAGGCCTACTGTACGTGTGGAAGGAAACTTGGTAGATTGGATCGGCGACAGAAAAGCCTGAGTCTTTGAATGTATAAATCCTCTGAGCCTCAATCTCATTTTCTGTTTCCTCTTTCCATGTTTTTATCCCCCCTCTCTCTTCTCAGTCATTCTGTCTGCACCTCGATTCCTCCATCATTTCTCAGAGACTCACCCGTGCTGGTTGTTGCTGCTACTCAACTGCACTCTCTCTCTCTCTCGGCCTTGGATAGTCTGTCTTCCTCACTCTCTGTCTACCATGTTCTTCCCTCTACCCTGTAGCTGCACTCTAAATCTCTTCTGCCTCTTCATCCATCCCCTCCCCTCTCTTTTTCTTTCGCTCTCTTTTCTCCCCAATTTCTCTTCTCCTGTGTCGCTCTCCACCTCTCTTTCTCACCGTCTCTCTCTTTTTATTTCTCTTCCTCTCTCTCCCTCACTCACTCTCTGTCTCTCTGTCTCTCTCTCACTGTCTCCCTCTCTCTCTCTGTCTGGTTGCTCCTGTCGTTTCTGCTTTCCTGTGGTCTCTAACTTTATTACACATTTAAAGGTCAAGTGAAAGGTCCACTGCCACTTCCGTGCAGCAGCACTTGTTAACACGCGATGGAGTGGGGCATTTACACAGAGCAGACAAAGACAAGGAGCCTTGCCATTTTCTTTGTACGACCAACCTACCTCAGCCACTTCCATACAGCTAAATTAAACGGACGTATAGACACACACACACACACACACACACACACACACACACACACACACACACACACACACACACACACACACACACACACACACACACACACACACACACACACACACACACACACACACACACACACACACACACACACACACACACACACTGGAAAGAAAAGGGTGAGAGACAAGGACATAGACAGTCATTCAGGCAACCAGACAGTTATGTGTCGACAGAGAGTCTGACTGAAAGACTCCATCCCTCGTGTCTTTCCTCTTTGACAAACTTGATTTCTTGACCAGCGTTTCCTCAGATGACAGAAGCAAGATTCGGAGAAAGAAAGAGATTCTTGGAATGTACATTGGCTGGTTTGTAGTCAGCCTAATTGGATGAATCATGGAGCCCGTTTCTATTTCTGCAAAGTGGTTGAGAGGAAATTTGAAACTCATGTCATGCGCTGTGTGCATGCGCCACTTGCTAAACGCGTATGACCAAAGCCCTCAACAAATTCATTAATCTGCTTTGATTTGATGGGGTCTGACATGTGCTCGTGCATGCCAATGAAATTAGCGGTGAAATGTGAGACGGCACAATGCGATGGAACACCTGCCGTGTTTTTTTCTCTTTTCTGTTTTTAGAGATGAGATCGTCTGTAGAATATCACTCCTCACTTTTTTGTTATTTTATGTTTGACTGATGAACAAAAAGCCAATTTAAAGGTGCACTGTGTGATATTTTTAGTATTTTAGTTTATTTCCAGAATTCATACCGCCCATTCACAAATGTTACCTTTTTCATGATATACAAACCCCAACTCCGATGAAGTTGGGACGTTTGGTAAACAGTGAATAAAATCAAAATGCTATCATTTTCAAAACATTCAATCTATTCATTAGATGGAGAATAGTGAAAAGACAACATATTAAGTGTTAAAACCGAGAAAAAATATTGTTTTGGGGGACATATGTACTCATTTCTAATTTGATAAATCCAACACGTCTCGAAAGAGTTGGGACGGGGATCAGTGAAATTTAGTAAACATCCAAATAAGATAAAACAACAAAGAAGAAAATTTCAAAATGAATTGTACTGACGGACAATATAGGTGTCCAGGTATAAGATCATCACAGAGAGGCTGAGTCACTCAGAATTAAAGATGCAAAGGGAATAATTACCAAAGTTATTACATACATTTTTGAATTCCCTTTGATTTACCACGATTGAGTGTATATAAGACATATTTTTGTTAATAAAATCATTGTATAGGTTCATGACATCATGAAATATATATATATATGCTGTAGTCTCACTCTAGCACTCCAGGAATTAGAGCTATTGAAAATTGACCATATTAAGAATGCTTAATGCATGAAAATGATACAGGGGTGTAACATTCTCCTAAGCACCTGAGCTGACTTGAAATAGACCCAGAAGACATGGGAAACTGTCCTTTGCTTACAGAAGTCAGCAGAAGTTGTAGAAGTCCGTTCTTTTTGACAATAATAGAGCATTGCACATCCTGTGCTACAGTAAAAATGGACCATCCAACTTGTGTTAGTGCTAGCTTCAAAAGTCAGCCTCCATGATGGCATGCGGGTGCAGTAGTGCATTGGTTAAGATGTTCTCACTCATCTGTAGTGTTAAATACAGTGCTGAATGGTATAAATGGGTTTTAAACAGCATGAAAAGCCACTCATGCATTATATTTTGAAGGGAGATCTTCGATTACTGCCACATAGTAAGGTCAAATTGCATTCTCTACTATGTTTTAACAGTTTGGCTCCATCATAAGGACCAGCAGGTGATAAAATGGTGGGTTTTTGGTCAAGACCTGTCACACTGTAAGCACTACAGAAAGGAAAACATTGCAAAACATGACAAGGAGTACACCCACCATTTAAGCTGGTGATATCATGTCCAAGATAGGAATTAACACTGTTTTTTTATATAAAATCATCTCATCGGTTAATGTATTTAACTGTTAAGTGTTGTCTTTTGTTTTGTTTTTAGTCTTCCTCGACATTTGCTGCCATTTATTGTCCCCGTCCCAACTCTTTTGAGACGTGTTGGATTTATCAAATTAGAAATGAGTACATATGTCCCCCAAAACAATATCTTTTCTCAGTTTTAACACTTAATATGTTGTCTTTTCACTATTCTCCATCTAATGAATAGATTTAATGTTTTGAAAATGATAGCATTTTGATTTTATTCACTGTTTACCAAACGTCCCAACTTCATCGGAGTTGGGGTTTGTACTTACCACCACCATCAAATTCTTAGTATTCATTATGACTGGGAAAATTGCACTTTTCATACTTAGAATGAATGCATTGTTTAATACATATTCATGAAAAGATCAAATTTGGCAGTAGACAGCACAGTTTCAATGAACAGCATAGTTGTAATTCCTGCTCTGGCCACCATCCTGCACACTGCACCTTTAAAGATTTCAAATGTTTCATTTTCTTTTCCATTTACACATTCTCGCCATGAACAGTTACACTCTACAGGGGTATTGTAATTATGGAAGGAATCTTGGGTGCAAGAGTGCTGGAGACAATGTTTACAGCACCCAGCTTGCGTCGCAGGAACATGGCTCAAAATAAAACCAACGCTTAGATTAGATGAATCGAGCCTCTTCTGTGGCTTCATGTGGATGTATTGAGATGGTTCTCCCTGGGGAGACACACCCTGCCAAATTTACCCCCTATTTACCCCAGGGAGTCCTTCATTTAGACTCCACGTCTGTGAGGACGTTCTGCCATCTTGCCAGTAATCCGCCTTTGGTGCTGTGTCCGCTTGTGCCCAGTCTCCCCATCTGAGGCAGATCACAGCCATCTGCGGCCTGCTCTCGCTAAAGCCAACATGTCCTCAGTCTTATATGCACCCCTATCCCCTGAAATCCGCCTTGTTGTGAACATCATTATGATGTAAAACATGTTATAAACTTTGTATTACCATATTGTAACTAACTACATAAAAAGCTGGCATATGAATAGATCTCCCAAAACACCATTAAAAGCCATTTAAAGGCCAAGTCTAGTTTAAACCAGATTTTAAGGTATTCTTGGAGCAACTGGAACTGGGATTATGTTACCTATTTTGTCTTGTCTAAATTGTGAGTGTATGTGTAGCATTTTGGAAGACAGATCCTCATATAAAACTTCCATTTTGATGACCCCTAAGGTTTTATGTGTGGGCTGATAACAAACCCTGGCATGCTGGTTGAATCTGCGGTTGTGTGATGTGATGAGATGTTGTTAGCGAGATAAGCGCACAGTGACGGAGTGCGACGGAATATTTTTTTCTTCCGCCGGAGGTGCGAGTTCCTGAGGAAACAGCTGTTTTCAAGCATTTTATTACCAGCAGCTAAGAGGCTGGTCTGTTTTGGTTCTCACATATATTTTATTTAGAGGTGGAATGAGAGAGAAAAAAGGCTGGTGTGATTTCCATAATATGTGATGGATTGGTGTATTGCAGGAAAGAACCCCCATTAAATTCTGAAGTGGAACTGACTCATGGATGGCATTCAGAAATGCACGTTTTTCCATCATTTCCGCTATGAGGCATGACATTTGGCCAGGGCACAGGGGGAGTGCGCTCTTGAAGTGCCCTTCCATTTTTGTGGGTGAGATTGCATCAGATCATAATATTGCATTTCTTGCACACACGCCAAGTAAGTGGACCGGCATACATGCCCAAGTGCGTACACGCACATGCACGCACGCACGCACGCACGCACGCACGCACGCACGCACGCACGCAAGCACGCGCACACACACACACACACACACACACACACACACACACACACACACACACACACACACACACACACACACACACGCACGTGCACACTTGTTATTGAAGGACATAGGAAGGACATGCCAAACACACAGTAGTGCACTTCCATGATACACACAGTCATATGTGATTTTTTTTTAAAGAACTCCCTCTGCCTTTCTCTGTTTCATTCCATACACACATTTCCCATCCGTGTCTCCTGAAACGGAGTGAGCCTCGCACATAATAAAAACATAGATGCAGTGCTGCTGCGTTGACAGGGATTGTTCTAATTCCCATATTTCATAGCTCTGCAATATTACCCTCAGTCCTAGAGATCTAGAGGAATACCCGCAGCGGTATGTGACACTTGTTTTCTCTCTCTTTCTCTCTCTCTCTCTCTCTCTCTCTCTCTCTCTCTCTCTCTCTCTCTCTCTCTCTCTCTCTCTCTCTCTCTCGTTGTGCTGTTGTTTGTGCACTAAAGCCAAATAGATCCTCTGGATTCATACTGTAATAATGAATACTGTGCCCAGATGAATGCAGCAGCGAATTATTTGTTTGCAACTTCACAATCGCAACTTCGATATACTGTATATTGTACATCTTCACACATGCACATACGCTCTTTCTTGCTCACGTGCACACAGAGACGTACCATGCAGAAGATAGACAGACACTCTCACACTCATGCACGACACCCCCCCCCCCATCTTTCATGTGTGTTCACAATCCCTACTGTCTACAAGAAAGAGTACCATTGGCCAAATCCATAAAGCCACATCACACAGACGTGAACACACACACACACACACACACACACACACACACACACACACACACACACACACACACACACACACACACACACACACACACACACACACACACACACACACACACACACACACACACACACACACACACACACACACACACACACACACACGTTCATGTGTGTATGTGTGCACATACTCTCAGACACACACACGACACACACACACACAGACGTGAACACACACACACACACACACACACACACACACACACACACACACACACACACACGCTGTGTTTACCACCTTGAAATCAAAATAGACTTTCATGTGCAAATGAATTCCCTTCTCCCATCAGATAAGAGTGACACGAACAGATTTTCAGATTTGCATTTCAAAGCAAAAAAAATAACTTGGAATAAGTTGCCATGACTGAGATGTTTACAAATCAACTTGGATGGCCAGGTAATTCCTAGCCCCCTATTTTTAGGGGATCAATGAAATTGACCCCAGAGCTCCTGAATAATTGCTGAAGTGGCCAAAGAAACATGTTGTGAGCTCGCTCCTCCATTTCCCCTACACAGACGCACACTAACCTGCTGTAATTAAGCTGTTTTTAATCTGCCACCACGCTGCAGCCTCACCATGCACACGCTGCATACAAAACATGTCGCTGCTTTCAGGGATGAATTGAACATGCTCTATCTGATCACCAGTGGGGGGGGGGTTTGCTTGTTCTTAACGTCAGTGTGGAGGTTCTATCTTTTTTTCTGAACAAGGAGGATCAATAATGCTAATTTATATTTCAGACCATAACATATTTCTTGCCAAAATATGTCTCAAAGAAAGTATTGCTATGGTCTAGAAAATAAAATGGCAAATTGCCCCACATTCTGCTTGGATATTTAATGTAGATTGGAATAGAAATGACTTTTAGTCTGTCACAATTCTCAACATCTATCAACTCTTTGTTCAGTGACACTTTCCAGTCATGCAATAAGATGTGCATACTAGTAATAGCAGTGTGCACAGCACCACATGTGTATGGGATTGATGGTGTAAAAGCCACGCCACGCATTCATTACACAAACACATCTCATATGATTCCACCAAAGAGCTTCTCTTGTACTGCCTTTTGCTTTCAGTGTTCTAATTTGTATGGAGTAATTTTCGAAAGAAAAACAAATGTCTCACCTCCAGCTACGGAGTGGTTGCTGTTGTAAAACAGCATGGCAATCTCGCTTGTGCGCCGCGAGACGCTAACAGTGTAAGATCTTGAGTGGAGGTGAGGGAGGGAAGGAGAAGGGAGATGGGATGGGAGTCTGACTCACTCTGTCGGAGCAGCGAGAGCACTTTTTAAATCATGTCTCCGAGGCACTTGTCCTCAATTCTGGCGGATGTAAACGCCGCCATAATTCCCGCAGATAAACGTGAGCCCGATGCGCTCGGTTTAGCGTCACACAGATTACTGCTGGAGATTAGCCTTTTGTTCAACACCGCCTCCCTTCACTCTCAGGCAACAAAACAAAGACTTTGCTTCCTGAAGGACACGGCAGAAACGGGCCAAAAACACACACTTTACAGGAGGACACACACAGATCACACTCGACAAGACAGATATACATACACATGAAAACATTGTGTGTACTTTACAGAACACACAAACATAACACATAGAAAACACAAGACACAGACATACCCACAAGACACAAGAGTCCGACATGTACTGTACATGAGAAATTCCACTTACAGATCTCACACACACACACACACACACACACACACACACACACACACACACACACACACACACACACACACACACACACACACACACACACACACACACACACACACACACACACACCAAGGCACCAAGACACCAATATTCTGTACATGTGCACACACTTGATTGCTCCCACACGAAACACGGGAAACGCAGCTTTTAATGTGTCTCGTCAACGCTAACCCGCAGGAACATGTGCATGTGCCATAGGCAAGAAGCATTTATCAGGTTTCAACTTTCAATCTCTCTCTTTCTCCCTCTCTCCCTCCCTTCCTCCCTCTCTCTCTCTCTCTCTGTCTCTCTCTCTCTCTCTCCCCTCCTCTCTGTGAACGCTCTCTACTGTGAAATCAAATGAAGCCTTCCTGGCCGCAAATTGAAAGCACAGAGTGCCGTCTGCCTTTCACTTAGTCTCGGCGAAGAAGAGGAGGAAGCCCCGCGTGCAGTGCAGTGATTGGCCCCAGAGACGGCATTTCAGCCGACAACCTATTATGGCGCCGTGTTGCCTTTTTAAATGTGACAAGCCCCAGCTCCTCTCCTGACCACCACCACCACCACCACCACCACCACCACACAGCAGGGCTGGATTGGCCATAGGGCATACAGGGCATTTGCCCCGTGGACTGTTGATGATTTTGGCCCGTTCTTCCTCTCAATGCAGTGGTATCAGTCCCCTTGCCGCTAAAGCTGACCTCTCCGAGTCAGATTTAGATATTCATTTTGGCTGTTGTGGTCAAAATAGCTCATAGTATATTACAAACTGTACTAAAACTGTTGTCAAGGGCTTCATTGCCTCAATGCCTGGTGGACTGGTCTTGATTGAAAAATCCCGATCTGCTTCTTCATCCCAGGCCAGCCCTGCCACAGAACTCCTCCATCCTTCCTTAAACTCCTACATCCATCCACACGCACACCATCCACGCCAATCTCCCCACATGATCCGTACTCAATGCTCTCAAAAGAAACCGCTCAGAAAACCCCCACTGCAGGACAGTATTAGAAATCCTTTCCTATCACGCCCCATCACATACTGTACACATATGCGCACCCACCCACATCCACACACACACTTATGTATATGCATGTAACAGAATGGACGATGTTGTCGGTTGGATGCAATGACTGGGCCGGGACAGTAGGGGAGCTGTGGTGCTGAGACAAGAAGTGCCCTGTCTGAAAAGATGGCTCCCTATATAAACAGGAAGTTGGTGGTGCTGGGGGTCTCTTGGTCTCCTTTGTGAAGGGGGTAAGGTTGGTGGTGCACAGATTGTTCTTTTGTGTGCTTGTGCGTGTGAATGTGAGTGTGAGTGATGTAACTGTTTGGCTTACCTGTCTAACTTAAATGATCTCCAGTAGCTAGGCTGTGCAACCTGGCAACATGGTCTCGTTGATGGTTATGAGTGCATGCGTGAGTACAGTTTCAATGTGTGATTGGAGTGTATGCGTTATTTCATTTACTTTTGATTTCTGTCCCATGCAGGGTGGCCAACCTGTACTGGGACACTGTGCACCACCAATTACTCCAGCCGGCGGCCCAGCATAGGTAGTAGTTTGGATTTGGGTAATGCGTGTTTTTATACTTTTAGACATTGTATTTAAACTTAATAAAGATAATTGTAATAATAAAGTAATTGTATTAAAGGTTTTAAGCTTGTGCATCGTGGGCCACTGGCTGGAGTGAAGAGTCTAGCTGTTCACCAGAGTTATTTCAGGTTTGTTTGTAGTGTTTTAACCCTTTTCACACCTAACTCTTGTGTGTCTTTGCAGTGGCTTGTTGTTCACAAGATTGCCATGTTCCCGGTGTGCGGTGTTAGATGTTGGTGAACAGCTACTCCTCCAACCCTCCTTTTGTTTTCAATGTGTAGCTTGTAATAAAACCCTCAAATGTATTTGAAACTGTCTCATGGCTCTTCTTTGGTGTCAACAACTTTACTGGTGTTTGAACCTGGTGTTACATGCAGGTGCAGACACACTATTATGTATATGCACACACGCACACACACACACACACAGACAGACAGACAGACAGACAGACAGACACAGACACGCGCGCGTGCGCACACACACGCACAAGCACACACACGCACACACACACACACATACACACACACACACACACACACACACACACACACACACACACACACACACACACACACACACACACACACACACACACACACACACACACACACACACACACACACACACACACACACACACACATCAATTCTTCTTGGTATGTATGTGTTTGTAGGTTAAATCTTGAATATTTCCTCCATGGCAGCTGAATATGCAGAGCATCACCCTGACAATTTTGGGAATGATCCTGTAGACTATATGAGTGCCAATGTCTATTGCAGCATCATATTTTGCATCATGGTATCATGGTTTTGCTCTCAGGGGTTAATTTAGGCCCTAGGTATTTTTGTCTGGGTCCTGTAGTGTTAAAAGAAATATTAAATTTACCTGCACCAGTGCAGCAGTGTAATAGCATAACCCACTGTTATACTTACAGCACGCTTTTAAATCATTCCATTTTTAAGCAGCATCCGTTGAGTTTGCAGTAATCGCTGCGATGTTGGAATAGCCCTTGTCCTCACTTAAGATTTAAAAAAGCAGAGGTAAGGGATATGTAAACCAGAAAGAGGGGGAATCCCTCCCACCCCTCCAAACAAATCTCACCCTGTGAATATATATGGGTGACACTGCAGTCTGACAGATGAAAAAAGGAATGCCCAGAGTTTTCAGAACGGCACTCAAGGCCTTTAGAAAATGTTGTTGCCGCAGCCCTTACAGGAAAAAAAAGTATGCGGATGTTTTTCAAAACAGCACTCAGGCTCTTAAAAAATGTGGTGCTACTGTAGTCCTGCTCAGTAAAGTATATGCAGATATTTTTCCACAACTGCATCCAAGCTTTTTAAAATTGTGATGCTGAGCTGTATGAGAATAGATGTCCTCAAGTCAACGGGGAGCAGCATAGTCGCCCCAACAGACTGCTACACCAGGCAGACACACAACAGTATGCAAGATGGAAGCAGAATCTTAATGTCATCAGTCATGATGGGAGATGGTGTATGTATTGAAGTTTTATAATGGATCACATGATGTCTGTTTTTTATATTGGTTTTATGTACTGTATATGAGCAGTGTTGAAAACGAATACAAACAAGCATTTTTTTTGCTTATGAAAACATGTCCCAAGTAATAAAAAATATATGAGGGAGGTATTTATATAGTATATATCTGGGAGTGTTTTTTCTCAAACCTTTTTTGGGGGGCAGTTTATTTTCGGATGTCAGTGCGGCCGTGCACTGCATTACTTTGCAAAGGCATTTTGGGACACACTTGACTTTGTGACCAAAGTCACCTCTCCTAAATGACTACCGTATATATACCCTGCTGGAAATTCAAGCATTTCAGTCTGCCTGCCATTACCATGCAGCACACATCCAAGTTCATCTTTGTTTGTTTGTTTGTTTTTGCTGCCTGCACTCAAAGCAGCTTTGTCGTGTGTTGCTCCC
This sequence comes from Engraulis encrasicolus, assembly GCF_034702125.1. Taxonomy (NCBI): domain Eukaryota; kingdom Metazoa; phylum Chordata; class Actinopteri; order Clupeiformes; family Engraulidae; genus Engraulis; species Engraulis encrasicolus. Next base: position 49,848,635 of record NC_085867.1, read on the forward strand.
TTTTTCCAAGCTGTCCGAAAATAAAACA
>NC_085867.1:49851162-49856162 GCF_034702125.1 Engraulis encrasicolus
GCCTCGCTCCATCAGCCCCTGCCGCCTGCCACTGAGGCTGTACTGAGCTGTGCAGAGCAGGGTTTGGTTTTCCCCCTTAAATGTTATCTGCTGCTTCTACAGGCAGAGCGTGAGAGTCTATCAGCTCAAGAGAGGTGTTCTCCACCCACACGCTCGCTCTCTCGCTCACTCACTCTCCTCTAGTGACGGCTCGCTCTACTGAACTGGATGTATCTATAGTCTACATCTGTCGACAGGGGCTCTCCATTCGTGTGTGCGTATGTGTTAGGCATGGTACGGTTTGCGTTGCAAACCGAGACCGTACGGTTTGCATGTCACGGAACGGGGTAGTGGGCAACCGCACGGTGCCCACGGTTTCAAAAAAAAATAAAAATAGAGTGACCACCGGCGAACGACGCTATTAAAATCCTACTACTTTTACAAGCATAAAACACAAAGACTACGTAGGATATTGAGTGTGGAAAGACTGATTTCTATCAGCCAACTGAAAGACATAATGTAACAGCATGCGCCAGCTGACTAGGCTACAGTAGCCTACAAGCAAGTGCAGGTCGGTCAGCAGCGTCACCCTCTCCGACCTCTCTCTCCACGTTAGCGCAAGTGACTGTTCCCAGCCTTTATGCTGACCATTTTAAATTAAATGAACATGAATTTACAAGCAATGACAGATTAGCAGAACAAAGTAGACTATGACTTACGTTACAGTAGCCTAGTGTAGGCTATATCCACGTGGCATTGAATGGGGATTCCGGACGGCAAAATGCGAGATAATTGAACATATCCATCAGATTCACTGTGCTGTCCTTAACTGCAATCAACTGTAGGCCTAATTATATGTAGCTAGTTAAACTCTGATGGACGGAAGGGGACTTTGTGCTGTTGCCTAGTTAACATTGATGTTTAACACTATAACAAAAAATAAATTTGACTGTTTTAAAAGGCTCAGCTTCACAGGAGTTTTGTGAAACATTCTTGTGCATACACTTCTAAAAAAACGATCTTTTAAAATTATTTGTTACCTTAACTTTCACATTTTAACATAACATAACCCTATCACTTGTTCACTTAAAATTGAATTTGACTTCTGATTTTACTTCTATGCTTCTCACGGCCGGCAGTTTCATGATAGGAAGCAACTGATTCATAAGCGCAAAACTCGCAGAAAGCGGTATCAAAATAAAAGTCCAATTCGTTCTCAGTGTGTCATTAACCAAAATAGTCATACTACACTGACCTAATGGTCTCATTACCTACAGGAGTGTAGCTGTTTTATTTTTACACGTCAAATGTGTTATAGCATGTAATATTTGAATATTTGTCAACTTAAAAGTTAGGACTTAGTTCTCCCTTTTTGTGAAATAAATGGAAGCATGTTAAAATCATTGATATCTTTCCTCTTTCAGTTGGGTTAAATGAAGTCAAATTCAACATACCCATGATAAGCTTACATTTTCATTCAAATTTTTATATAATACATTTTATTTAAAAAAAAAAAAAAAAAAACAGAACCGTACAAAACCGAAAACCGTGACCTTGAAACCGTGATATGGACCGAACCGTGACATTTGTGAACCGTACCACCCCTAGTATGTGTGTGTGCGCGTGTTTGTGCGCGCGCGTGTGTGTGTGTGTGTGTGTGTGTGTGTGTGTGTGTGTGTGTGTGTGTGTGTGTGTGTGTGTGTGTGTGTGTGTGTGTGTGTGTGCGTGCATGCGCATGTGTCTGTGTGTTCGTGTTTGAGTGAGGAGCGCTGGCAGGCAGCATGACTGTGGTTCTGTCTTACTTACTTAAGTACGTAAAATGTGTTGGAGTAAAAGTATTGCATTCATCGTGAATATGTAGTGAAGTAAGAGGAAGTAAGCGGAAGTAAGAGGAAAAACGAAATACTCCAGTAAAGTACTGGTACTGCATTTTAGTTTCTAGCACTTAAACCGAGTATCTACTGTAAATATTTGTAGCGTTTCATTGCAAGATGGTGTATATCGACATTTTAGGACATTTACATTTTTGTATTGGACATTCCATTGCATTACTACACCATTTTGCAGCAAAACTCTTCATTTCTACTTTATTACTGTATAACTCTGGTGTCTGCACTGTGCTGCATGTGTGTGTACAGTATGTGTGCTCTGTGCGCTGTGTGTGAGTGCGTGTTTGTTTGTTTATTTGTGCGTGTGTGCATGCGTGCGTGCATGTGTGTGTGTGTGTGTGTGTGTGTGTGTGTGTCTGTGTGTGTGTGCATTGACGTCAGCAGTGGTGTTCCTTCCTCTGTGGCTCTCCAGAGATGGCGTCCTCCTCGGCTGCAGCACCACCACCATCCTCCTGCGTCTGTCATATGTGTGTCCATGTGTGTTTCAAAGGGAATACATTGTATCTCATATACTGTGCACAGTATACATTCCATGCTCTGAAGGGTATGGAGTGTGGCTCAAAGAGAATGCATGGCTGTGAATAAGTATGTGTTTGTGTGGGTAGCCCTCCACTCTGCCTCTCAACAGAGTTCGTCATTCCCAGATCACCCCTCCTCAACTCAGCAACAATATCATCATCTCCCGCCCATCATTGTCATAATCATCATCCTTAGATCACCTCTCCTCCACTTCACCATCATCATCTTGAACATCATCATTCTCTCTTCAGATCAGTCCTCCTCCTCAGCATCAGCAGCATCGTCATCTTTCCCATCATCGTCATCATCATTGTCATCTTCCTCTCCTTGCAGCCACAACTAGGCCACTCACTGCCTCCTCAGCGCACAGCCCTCCTCTCTCCCCTTATCAGGGGCCGTCATCCCCACAACACCCATCCCACCTGCTCAGCACAGCTATCATCATCATCTTTACCATCATCATCATCGTCATCCTCAGAGCACTCTTCCCTCTTTTGCACCATCACCGTCATCGTGGGATCCCCCCCTCCTCGTTCTTATATACCACCACCATCATCTTTCCCATCATCGTCACCCTCCTCTCCTCGCCAACACAACTAGGCCACTCGCTGCCTCATCAGCACCCTCACAGGCTTTCCCCTCCCCCTGCGCCAAGGCCGCCCGCTCACAGCATTTCACAGACCCTGGACAAATCACCTAAAAGGCCCCCCGCATCCAATACCGACAATGTAATGAGAACCCAGTTATGGTCCTCCTCGCTCCCTGGGCCCGGGACAACAGACCCCCTTTGTCCCCCTTCCATCCCTGGCCTGCACCATCAACCGAATCAGATGTGCTGACCATCCTTTCAGAGTGCAAACACTAGCGATGCACCACAGCGCCGCACAGCAGATCATAGTCTCCCTAGTCAATTATTTATTTATGGAATATTAGCCCAGGACCCACTGTACTGTTGGTGGACTAGGCTGCCTCGTGGTGTGACAGCGGAGAGGGATGGGGTGAGCTCTTGTGTGTGTGTGTGAGAGAGAGAGAGAGGGAGAGAGAGATAGAGAGATAGAGAGATAGAGAGAGAGAGAGAGAGAGAGAGAGAGAGAGAGAGAATGCGATTTGTGCATGCATGCGTATCTATTTGTGTGTGTGTGTGTGTGTGGGCAAATGCTGAGCGGAAAATGTCAACACAAGCACTGACGTGGCAGAACTACGTTTGACTTATTTTTTGAATTCGCTCCCTTTCATGTCCTCACTTTCCCCTTTACCTCAACCTTCCCCTCAATCCTCTCTCTCGCCCTCGCTCTCACTCTCTGTCTCCATGTCTTCTTCTTTCGTCTTCCTTCTTAATATATGAATACTGTATACTGTAATCTGGTGATGATGATATTCAATAAATGAGTGTTACACATAAATCTCTCTCTCTCTCCCTTTTTCTCCTCCCCCCCCCTTCTCTCTCCGCAGTGTGGAGCATGACTTTCGTCAGCAGGAGGGCCAGGTGACTCGAGCCTGGAGGGTTCCGGAGCACCAGGAGTGCGAGCATCACCAGGGCTCCCCCCAGACGCCGCAGCCGGCGCCGCCCCGCAACCAGGAGTCCCCGCAGCAGGCCGTCAAGAAGAGCCGCAAGAAGTGCTTCTGGTTCCTCTGATGGCGGGACCTTGGGGGCCCCTGAGCACCGGGGAGGGGAGACAGCTGCACAGGCACAGGGGGCCCAGACAAGCAGCAGCACCGTCACACCGTCACACCAGAATGACTCAAAGCAGGACACAAGGGGAGGAAGGGGGACACTGCGGATGGAGTGGGGGCATACAGGGACAATGACGTGTGGAGAAAGAAAGATGGGAGGATGGATGAGGCAGGGGATAGGTCGTACCGTACATTTCGCAGTGTTAATTCACTAATTAGAGTATTATAACTTATCAAACATAGTGTTGGTCTTACTCTCTAAGTGTTGAATTAACTTTGCAAAGTTTGCTGTGAAGAGTGAGAGGAGGAATTTATTCATCACCACTTTTTTGGAGCTATGAGGGTCAGAACACCAGCTTTTATACTTTGAAATATAAAATGAGGGAGCGAGAGAGAGAGAGAGAGAGAGAGAGAGAGAGAGAGAGAGAGAGAGAGAGAGAGAGAGAGAGAGAGAGAGAGAGAGAGAGAGAAAGAGAGCGAGAGAGAGAGAGAGAGAGAGAGAGAGAAAAAGAGAAAGGAACTCATCTCTTGGAAAGGACTATTATTACTCTTCCTTAAAGCTTTTATGATGATCTCTTGAATTTCACTAACATGCCGTGCGGCCCCAAATACACTGCAGGCAAAGTATTATGTGAAGGAGTCAGATAATAAAAAAATGTGTATATAGCAGAGAGTTATACAAGTTTGTGAATGCTATATTTCAGAGGATAAAAAAGAACATTTACGGCTCTATAAAATATTTTACTACACAAATAATCTGTGTGTGAAAGTGTCTTTTTCTCGAATCCCATCTGTTTTTACTAGAAATGTCTTTGAAAGACAGCGTTAATGTTGATACGTAACCCCTACAGCTTGGGCAAGCTCATTCAGACACATTAACTTTGAGAAAGCCTTGGCTATTAAAAAATAGCTCAAGGACAAGGCCTGGGCTCTGAGTCT
>NC_085867.1:49866162-49886162 GCF_034702125.1 Engraulis encrasicolus
CCAAGTATTATTCATGAGTGTGTATATAATTTTCATCTATGTGTTTGCATTGCCCCCTTTAACATTAGAGCTAAATTAAGCATAGCAATACAAGTCTATGGTACAAAATAAAACATCATCAAATGTACTTATAAAGCACTATAAAATGAATGTAAAATTCACCAGAATGTTAAACGGCTATTTAATTCCGTCCAGTGACCACTTGTGGCTTGATGCTAAAGATACCAGTTACTTCCAGTGACTATGCTAAGCTATGCTAATAATTTTGATCCAATAAATCTAAGTACTGAAAACACTGAGAAGAAAATGATATGCACATTTATGAATGAACTTGGGAAATACTGTAAATATGTGAAAATCAAAAATTGGTGGTCTGTTCCTTTAAATTATCCATAAGACATTTATCAAGCACTATCAATGGTAAATCTGAAAATCTGAAAATCTAAAATATCATATTATATCCATTACTCATAAGAAAACTGCTGTTGTTGGCGTCCATTTTGAAAAAATCGCTGCCATGGGCACCATGTTGAAAACTCATGATGCCTCCATATCCAGATCTTTTTGGAATGCCTTTGGCTATATGTATACCACTTTTCATGCTTGTATCACAAACTGAACGATTGTTTTGGTTAACCGTTGCACTATATTAGCCTGGTCTTGACCATCCCATAATACTACCATTTCCATTTCGTATTCATGGTCTGGACTTTGTTTGATCTGACACGATTGCAGGAAGCAGGAAGGACATTTTCGGAAAAATCAGGATTTAACTTATAAGTTGTTGAACAAACATGTCTAACCTCTATCTATGGCGATGTAGGACTGTTTAACAGACATGTCTGACAGAATATCCTACCGTAGGAAAAAAATTACAACGTATGACCGTTTGTCAGAACACCGGCAAAAATCCTACCGGTCAACATCGCTCCACAGAGGACAGGTACCAGACGTCGGGCCTTTTATTTATAACGGGTGCGTACGCACAAAAGACTGCGCACACCAAGTTCACCGCAAGGTTTGGTATTTATAGAAAAAGAACTTGGCGGTAAACATGCGCAGCTCCACTCAAAGTTTTACCCATGCGTACGCCCTAAACAAAAGGCCAAACGCGGAAAGCGCGACCTCGGGAGGTAGCTGGAAGAATGAACCGAAATTGGTAGGGGAAAAAACGGAACGTGTCACGATAGCCACTTTAACATTAATCCAGTTCGCAACGAAAAACGTGATTGTTTGTTGTTTGTTTGGTAATGGTGGAAAATAATTAGTAGGCCTACCTGGCCTATCCATAGTCACATGCATGTTTTGTAAGGAAGTAACCGACGCTTCAAATTTTATATTTAGGGTACATTACATTTGGAAATACCCAAATAATCACTCACGGACCTTTCCAGTATATCTGTAGGCTATAATCGTGTGTGCGTTCCGACTCTGCAAGGCATTACGCCAGTTGCAGAATCATCTGCTCGAGTCCCACGTGCGGCTGTACTAATAGAAAGATAATGGTTGATTTTCTCAGCCATTCGGCAAGCATACAGCCAAGTGCCATACTGATGGACAGCTTCGTTTCTGTAGTTGCATGCCATTTCTTTTTCATGCGGTTCGTCAGCAAATGAGCAGAGGTGCGCATTTCTAAGACGGCTGGCCTTATAGACTGATAATGCATGTTTATAATACACACATTAAATAAAAACAGACTAGAAAATGGCCATAGATGTCATGCTGTCTGTGGATGTGTCGATCGACAGTTGGGGCGTCGCTTTGAACTGAAAGCACACAGCTGCGCAGTGACCAATGGTAAACCCGGGGCATATGAGGTGCCATGAGACGGAGAATAGATTTTCTACCAGTGAATTTCACATGAGGACATGCCATGTGAGATGTTCCCTTGATGCAGCTATTTTCCCCCTTGTTCACAACTCAGTACTACATGTCCACTTGGCAGGTTCATGTCCATGCCATCCTTATTTTATTTATTTTTATTTCTGGTATAGCGTGACTTTTGTGAACATAACCATCCACATGCTGCAATTCGAGGGATTTTGTTTTGTGTAGGCCTACACTTCCCAAACTTAACCGCTCCACATTGCCCAACGTTCTCTAGGCCTATCTAATAAAACGGTTTGCTCCACATGTGGTAAATAGGCTATCTCGTCTGCTTTCCGCACGCCGTCCACAGATATAAATATTCATTTTGGGCGTTTCACTGAATATTCATAGATAATTATGGGCGTGTCCACAGGTGCGCACACATGCCGCAACTTCAGAGTCAGTTGGGATTTATAAAGGGAAATCGACGTGGAACGTGCGTGCGCCATGCTTTATAAATCTGAATATTTTCTTGCGCACGCACATCCTGAGTTTCGTGCGTGCGCCATCTTTTGACAGATTTCTTCCGCAAAATTTTATAAATGAGGCCTGTAGTGCGGAGCCAAGTGTCTTGGCGGAAGTACTTAGGATGGCGCGCGAGGCTAGCACTATATAGCCTACTAGTCCTTTCCTGTGATGCACTGGCCTAGTAAACTAGCGCCACCCGCTGGCGGCAAAAATGGTTTGCCTGCGACTGGTCTTGGCTCGATCAATTGCCCTGAATGCCCTGATTGCCCTGAATCTGGCAAACCAATCACAGCGCAGAGATTTGTTTTGAATCAAAGCAGGGGGTTTTGAGGGAGTGACGACGAAACTTGCGACGCTGGGGAAAGCACAACAGCAAGAATAATTGGACATCTCTCGTTTGACGGATTCGGAAGAATTAGACTCGAGGTTTTCGTTGAAACGCGTTCAGGAAGCTCATTCATTTGAAGGACTTTTTCGCCGTTTTACCAACTGGCTATAAAACGTGGCTCCACGTTCTTTGATGGTAGTAATTGCCAATTGCGCTGATGGGTCAGAGCGTTGGCCTGAAGGCACAGACACGGTTTGAAAGACAACGGGTTGTTGCCATCAACAATCTTCGGATGTATCATTCATCAGGGCCAGACGAAATTACACATCCAATCTCACATTTAGCCTGGTTTATCAGGCTACTGTAGTGACACACCAGATTGTACAGGAGAGTGGAGGATGCCTTTCTTTTGTAATCGTTGATAGGCTTTTGTCTTCTGCGCTTATGTGTGCACAACAACAACAATACAAAAAACAAACCACGCTTGATATGACCAGAGGATAAGAATGTTCAGCTGACATGAAGTTAGTTTAACACGTATGTGCATGATAGTAGCACACCACACTCCAACAGTAGCAGTTAATTTGGTAAGAGCAGTGTAGAGGAGCAATACAGCAGGGAGACAGTGAAACAAAAAGAAATAGGTGGTTTATGCCCTCAGTAGCCGTCAGTTTGGAGAAAAAACAAAGTCATTAATGGCGATGCTGTTACAAATGATAAGCAAAAGTATAATCCAAAATAGGTGGTTTGCACCACAGGGATAGTTATCCCCACTATAGGAAAACAACTGAAGTAGAATTTTCAGTGGGACAAAAGTATGAATAGTTGAGCTACTTACCATTTGAGGATGCAGTTTATTATACCACTTGCCTCGGCTCTATTTAAGTTCAAAGGTCAAACTGGGTTCGGTAAACCCAGTTCTGCTTGCCCATTGAAGTCTCTCTTTCAGTGTGCCCAGTTCTAGTCTCTCTTTCAGAAAGGCCAGTCCAAGTCTCTTTCAGTGCACCTAGTTCAAGTTTCTCTATTGGTACGACCAGTGCTGCTTGCCAGTTCAAGTCTCTTTCAGTGTGCCCAGTCCAAGTCTCTCTTTCGGTACGACCAGTGCTGCTTGCCAGTTCAAGTGTCTTTCAGTACGCCCAGTTCAAGTCTTTGTCAGTGTCGCCACTTGAAATATTCCAGTTCAAGTCTCTCTTTCAGTGCACTTATTGCTGCTTGCCAGTTCAATGCGCTCTTTCAGTGTCCCCAGTTCAAGTCTCTCTTTCAGTGGACCCAGTTCTGCTTTCCAGTTCTAGTCTCTCTTTCAGTGTGCCCAGATTTGCTTGCCTCTAGTCTCTCTTTCAGTGTGCCCAGATTTGCTTGCCAGTTCTAGTCTCTCTTTCAGTGTGCCCAGTTCAAGTCTTTCAGTAAGTTCTGCTTGCTACTCCAAGTTTCTCTCTGTATGCCCTTGCTTGCCAGTTCAAGTGTTTCTGCATGCCCAACTCTGCCCACCAATTGAAAGCTCCCTCAGTACTGCCCATTGAAGTCTCTCTTTCAGTGTGCCCAGTTTTAGTCTCTCTTTCAGAAAGGCCAGTACTGCTTGCTCATTCAAGTCTTTCTTCCAGTGTGCCCGGTTCTGCTTGCCTGGTCAAGTCTCTTTTTCAGTATGCCCAAGTCTGCTTGTCAGTTCAAGTCCCTTTCAGTGTGCCCAGTGCTGCTTGCCAGTTCAAGTCTCTCTTTCAGCGTGCCCAGTGCTGCTTGCCAGTTCAAGTCTCTTTCAGTGCACCCAATTCAAGTCTCTGTCAGTGTCCCCCACTTGAGATATTCCAGTTCAAGTCTCTCTTTCAGTGCACCCATTGCTGCTTGCCAGTTCAATGCTGTCTTTCAGTGTCCCTAGATCAAGTCTCTCTTTCAGTGTGCCCAGTTCTGCTGTCCAGTTCTAGTCTCTCTTTCAGTGTACCCAGACTTGCTTGCCTCTAGTCTCTCTTTCAGTGTGCCCAGATTTGCTTGCCAGTTCTAGTCTCTCTTTCAGTGTGCCCAGTTCAAGTCTTTCTTTCAGTGAGTTCTGCTTGCCACTCCAATTTTCTCTCTGTACACCCTTGCTTGCCAGTTCAAGTGTCTCTGCATGCCCAACTCTGCCCACCAATTGGAAGCTCCCTCAGTACTGCCCACTGGAGATATGCCGGTGCAAGGCTCTCTTGCAGTGTGCCCAGTTCTGCCCATCAGAGACACATCTAACGTACACCATACTGTAGCAGTGAATTCTCTCTTCATCTCTATGTGCCCAGTGTTGCCCATCAGAGATAAACCAGTTTTGCTCACCCGGGACACGAACCCATGACTCACACCATTGCAGTCAATTGTGTATACCATTACACCACAGGGCTTCAGTTGTCCTGATGATGAATGTTTTCACTCTTGGTGTAGGGCACAAGAGTTTTAACAACTGATTAAAAGAGGCATGACTATGATCTAATCACTCACTGGCCAACAAATGCTTAACAAGGAGTCATTAAATGGGAGGCTGACTTATAATGAACAGTGGGAACTTGGTTAATATGGTTTTATATGTCAATTTTGCAACAGGAGTCATCATGGAGTAGTGGTTAAATGGCTGAGCTTGGAACATGAGGGATGCAGGTTCAACACCCAATGTGGAGATGACTATGACTTTCTTTAGTGCTTCCTGGAACATGGTATGAAAATGTATGCATGAAAGTAAATTCTTTGAACCGTGTTAATTTGATCTATATAGGCCGTATGACACTGTGGAGGTTAGCAGCTTGAACTTGGGCAGTTATGGACTAGCAGTTAAGTAAGTTGGCCTTGAAGCATGGTGATTGTTAGTTCGATTCCAAACATAGAATCAATTTAACATATTTTCTTACATGTAACTATTGATGTTATTTATGTAAAATTATTAATAATAATTAATGATGAAAGCACACATGGGAAGCTGACATTGACATTGTAACAGAGCTCTGCACACATGGGAAGCTGTGTAACACAGCTTTGGTGTAGTGGTTAGGGTCCCAGTTTTGAATGCCAGGGAATTGAGGTTTGTGTCCTAGCAGGGAAATGCTACTTCCCTTTAAAATGGCTTGTAAGACATGACCAACAAGAACAGACAGCTATGAAATGTATGCCTAATCTAAACCGCACACTCCTGTATAACCATGATTTCCATTCAGTTCTGAACGGACAATAAAGTTCAGTTCTTGTAAATATGGAGAAGATTGTATAAACAATGGGGTACTTGGCACCACTAACTTGAAAGAAAATATGGTATGTCAAGGTCTGTATGTGAGTGCAATAAACAAAGTGTATCTTGTAAATCTTGTCTATGTGTTGCGAAGGGGAGTAGAGTTGCCCAGCTGGGACTGCAAACCCAGGCCTTCTGGGGTAGTAAACTGGGGCTCTGACCGCTGCACCAAAGAGCCAGGCTCGTTGGCATGTCAGTCAGAACCATTGACAGTAAATAGAATGGACGCCAAATCAACGCTATTTGCCATTCAACGCTTTGAAGCCAGATTTGGGAACATTCCAACTTACATTCCACCTTAGCAACGCCAAACGCACGTGCTGATTGGACAACAACAAGACTTCTAACGGTCAATCAAACCATGTTCTGATGCTCATTGGTCAATTTAACTTTTAATATCTCTCTAAAATAAAACATCACCACAAAAAATCACCACCCTGGTAAGTTGGAGAGCAAGGGGACCTACTAGTTGAGCGAAAAATGATCCCCCTGGAGTGGCATTTAAGGGAGATACAGGGTTTTATGTCTCTCATAGGAATGAATGGGATTTGGCCATTTTTTGGTCTTTTTGGGTCCAACCTTGGCTCCAACTTGGCTTCAACAATGAAATAGAATTTTGGCCTCCATTCTATTTACTCTCAATGGTCAGAACACACCCACAACCCTAGTGATGGTCACTCCATCACACTGCCTTCCCCTTTTGGAAGCGCTCCCGTGCGCTTCACACACTCATGGTGTCCCTCACGAAACGACCATAATGTTTCTCCCATCCAGTGTGCCCCGTCATCAATGCTTCACCCATCACTGGGGTCACCAATCCTGGGGGTCCTTCACATGGAATTATGGCTCACACACAATGGGTACACTTCCGATGGCCTCACGGTACCATCCCATTTCTGACACCATTTGTAGCAAAGGGGAGTAGAGTTGCCCAGCTGGGACTTGAACCCTGGCCTTTTGAGGTAGTAAACTGGGGCTCTGACCGCTACACCAAAGAGCCAGGCTTGTTAGCATGTTAGTCAGAACACACCCACAACCCTAGTTATGGTCACTCCATCACACATGTATCTTGCAAAGCTTCACTAATGCACCATTTGTGTTCCTAGAGTGCCATCTTGTGAGTGATGTGTGGTGCACCATGGTAATTTCAATTATTGGTGATATTTTATCAAGAGTGGTGTTTTTCCATCCTACATTCAATAATATAGTCTTATAGGCTGTTTATCAGGTAACAACTTCTAGTCAGGTAGAGACCTTTACCCATCACCTGCCAAAGTCACTTGGAAATTGAACCATCAACCTTTGGGTTACCAGCCTGAGTCTTTCACCACTTTCCAAGTCAGCCATGACCCCAGTCAAACACTTGTACCAGAGATTCTTTAAGTATATAGAGATATGCCATTGTAATAGGTTGATATGGGCACCTAACATGACCAGGTTCTGGTCTGCCTAAAGTGGCGTGTCATAATACTCCTAGCATTGAATAGAACAGTCCTTAGGTCTGCCTAGGTCTGCCTAAAGGGGGATCCCCCCCCCCCACCCCTTGCAATAATAGAACCCGGAAACAATGGGCCAATGGAACCTCTCTCTCTCTACTCTCTCTGCTTGTACATTCCAGTATAGCTAGCTCCACTTACATACTATTTGATCTGTAGCACCATCTAGTGTTCCTATTATTTAACTGCATAGTTCAGGAGAAAGTATTGTTTTTTGTTTTTTTGAAAATTAAAAATACAGGGGGAAAGTATTTTAATACAAAATTCAAATGCAAAAAAACCATCATTTTTTTATAAATTATTTGATACTTCAGCATTTTGTAACAAATTCCGCATTCTGTAACAATTTATTAGTAGAGTAGAGTAGAGTAGAGTAGAGTAGAGTAGAGAGTAGAGAAACTTTATTGATCCCCAGGGGGAAATGCAGGTGTCAAGTAGCTACATAAATAAACACAGACACAGACACACACAGACAGACACACAGACACACACACGCCAAGAGGTTTCCCGATCTGGGCCAGCTCTGGCATCTCAGGCAGTCCAATCCCCAATAATGATGTCCTTCTGCATACTGCACGTGCGCACTTTGGCGCGTGTGGCGCGAGAACCATTAATGACGTCATCACTTGCGACAGACTATTCATACTTCAAAAGCGCTTTCGCTCGCATTGTCGGAAGTGCCCTCTGCTGTTCATGAGAGAGACGGCAGTATTTTTCGCAACTCGCAGCCTGAGTTCTACAGATGTATAAAATAGAAAGCCAAACACGGCTGCTGTAGGGCTACTGAACGTCTGACTTGTGACTTACCACATTGAAACATATATATTTTTGTTGTAGCCTACATTGCCAGATCATTCCAAGACCATGTGAGAGCATTGTTCTGGCGGCAGAATTTATAAATAGATCGCCGAACACAACGTGCTTCTGAACAAAGTAAACAATTGTTTCACTGAACAACATTTAAGAGAGAAGATAAAATAACTCTCTATGACATTTTATTATCCTCAAAATGATGCAGGATCCATTCTGTAGTAGCCTACAGTAGTTGTAGCCTCTCTTCGCAACTCCTGCTTTGTCTGCCTACCTGCATGGTCGCTGGTGGCGCACGACAAGTTAGAAAAATCCTCGTGTGCACGACGTTGCGACACGCGCCGAATTTTGAGCTTACGACGGGGGGCGTGTCGAAATTTTAGGTCACGTGACGGCGCGCGCCATCGTCGTGAGTGAAGTATGAAGGAGACTAGCGCCACTCACGACAAGTATGAATCCCCCTTTAGTGTCCTTCTGTATACTGTTAAACAGTTGAATGGCCCATGGGACAAAGGACCTCCTTAGCCTGTCTGTCCTGCAAGTGAGAGCACGGAGTCTGTGGCTGAACAGACTCAGCTGGTTACTGAAGGTGGTGTGAAGGGGGTGTAGCTGATTATCCATAATACAGTCCAGTCTGTTCAAGGCTCTGCTCTCAGCTGTTGAGGTGAGAGTCTCCAGCTCCATGCCCACCACTGACCCTGCCTTCCTCACCAGTCTGTCAAGGCGTCCTGCATCTCTCTTCCTAATGCTTCCACCCCAGCAAGTCACAGCATAGAAGAGCACGCCGGCCATGACAGACTGGTAGAACATAAGCAGACGTTGGCTGGAGACATTAAAGGACCTCAGCCTTCTGAGGAAATAGAGCCTGCTTTGGCCTTTCCTGTAAAGTGCATCTGAATTTGTGGACCAGTCCAGTTTATTGTCGAGATGCACTCCTAAGTACTCTTAAGTACAGACAGTCTCCACATTCTCTCCCCCAATAGAAACAGGCACCAAGGGCGGGGTGGAGCACCTGAAATTAATCTCCATTTCCTTGGTTTTGGTGGTGTTCAGGTGCAGCTGATTGTTTTGGCACCATCCTACAAAGTCATCCACCAGTCCCCTATACTCCTCTTCCTGACCGTCTCTTATACACCCCACAATTGCAGTGTCGTCTGAGAACTTCTGCATGTGGCAGGTCCCAGAATTGTAGCTGAAGTCAGTTGTATACAGGGTGAACAAGACCGGGGAGAGCACCGTTCCTTGTGGCGCTCCTGTGCTGCTAATCACTGTCTCAGATGTAATGTCACCCATCCTTACAAACTGGGGCCGCTCTGTAAGGTAATCAGTGATCCAGGTTACCAGGCCAGGCTGCACTCCAATCCGCACCAATTTGTCTCTCAGCAGCAGTGGTTGTATGGTGTTAAATGCGCTGGAGAAGTCAAAAACCATGATTCTCACAGCACACCCACCCTTATCCAAGTGAGCATGTATCCTGTGAAGAAGATACAGGATAGCATCCTACACTCCCACATTCTCTTGGTAGGCGAACTGCAGAGGATCCAGTGCGTTTTTTCAAGTCGCAAAAGTGAGGAGCAGGGAAGGAGGATAGAGGTAGTGGGGATTTGTGAGCCTGCTGTGTCCATTGGTGGGGGTACTGCTGCAGTGTTGATGATGGTGGGAGTGGTGACCAAAGGCAGAGTAGGAGCAAAGTCTGTTCCCATCACTCGGCGGCCCATCACTCGTCCCATCACTCGGCGGCCATCTTGGCTACGCCTCAAACTGACTATTTGAGATTAGTCAGTGATGGGGTATATAAGAATGAATGGGGGGAAATAATGTGTGTGACAATGGGACAACACAGCGATACACAACTTATATGGTTGGAATCACAATGAAAAACTGGTTCTAATGGCAGTCTTAGAATGACCGCATACATGAAAGAAACACTTAAAACAGCGTTTTCCTTTATGCTATTTTTGAACTGCGCATGCGCAAGATTCCACGACAACGTTCCGTTTTGCGGTCGGTGGGAGCAAGTTGTATGGTTGCGTCGACTTCACCTCTTCCGGCCGGCTGTCAAACGGGCATCCATTGTAGAGAAAAGAATGACGGGCGGTCATTGTACAGAAAAGAACACCAGATTTATTTTCTGATAGCCTAAGCAGTAAGCACAATTGTCGTCCCTGCTCATAAATAAATAAAAGAGGGCTATTGAGTAAATTAAAGAATTAGCCTACCTCAAAATTGGTGTTTTGAATTGTGATATCATGTTGTTGTCTATAAACTGATAGGCCTAATAGCTAGGCCTATATGACCAACGGTAAAAAATAGGCCTATAAGAGAAAAAACAAAACGGATCAAAGTTGAATGTCTTGCAGATTTGCTCCCGTTTTGCTTTTTCTTACTTATTTGTTTTCAACCATAAGAAAAAAACACAACGGGTGTGCGCACATGTATGCACACGGCCGTTTTTGTTTCCGTGATTATCTGTCCCTTTGTCCTGCACCTGCATTTTGGATGGGCGCAGAAAGGTGATTAATGGTCGATTTGCGCTCTCTGCCCAATTCACAATTAAGTTTCCACGGACGGCAAACAAACCACATGGCCGCCAGCAAAGACACCGATTAGGTACGAGCAGTCGTAAAGGTTTAAGTTTGCACTTGCGTCGAGGCGTCGAGATGATTGGATAAGTGACAGCGCAGCTCAGCAAGCAATTGGCTCTCGTTACCGGACAGGTGGGAGTGACACCGGCAAACGCCATGTTCGCATAGCCAAATGCTCTCGTTCATTCCTATGGAAGGTTTCATGAGTGATCCGTCTCGTATAAGACCGTCTCTGGTAGGAGGGTGTGGGGATGAAGTGTCCCTGTTCGTGAAGCAGGGTGAACTAGTAACGAGAGTGAGGGGTTGTGAGTGGGGGAGATGGGAGCTTGCTGAAGAGTGATTGTCAAGTGTGGGCTGGGGGGGGTGTAGGGATAGAGGTGACAAGGGAAATGCTGCCCTCTGTGTCAGAGTTTCCAAACCAGTTGTAAAAATGGTTTAAGTCATTGCACATTGACAGGTCGCCTTCTGCCATACCTCTCTTCTTTCCACACCCAGTGATCTTTTTTATCCCCTGCCATGCCTCTTTAGCATTGTCCTTCATTTTCACTTCCACCTTCTTCCCATATGCCACCTTGGCCTCCTTCATTCTGCTTTTGAGTTCTCGCTGCACACTCCTCAGCTTTAAAAAGATGAGTAAATGGTGTTACCAAATGCGTTCAAGAAATTTATTACGAAATGTGTAAATTATTACAAAATGCTTAGATTGTCACCACATTATGTAATAATTTATTACATTATTACATAATGCGGTGTTATTACGTTATGCGTGGTTACAGGCATACTGTATATATACGTGTATATATATTTAATTATTCATTTTTCATTTATTTTTTTAAACTAGTTTTTAAATATATATTTAAACATTTTCATCATGGACCTCGCCTATTTCAAACGGCTTGACAGCCTGGGACATTCGGAGATATGAACATTCCAATTGGTTTTCGCCAAACCACATCATAGCTCATTACCATAATATTAGCTTGACTAAAATCTGTAAAATTCGCTCAGGTCACTCAGGTCGCTTCGCTACCGGCGAATTCGCTTTAGCTGCTTTTGCCAACTGTCCATAGGGAAATAATGACTGCCATCACTCAGGTAGCACAAGTCGCTCCTGGTGTGGGCTACACATAGAACTGGACATTTGCGGGAGAGCCATGGAATGGAGTGGGACCCACATATCTACTGGATATGTTTCAGCTGTATGCACCAACCAGGTCACTAAGGTCAACGGAGAAGAATTTGCTGGTGATTCCAAAAGTCAAAACAAAGTGTGGAGAGGCAGCCTTTAGCTTCTATGCTTCAAAGCTTTGGAACCAGCTTCCAGATGACGTAAAAAATGCACCCACTATTGATAGCTTTAAATCTAGACTCAAGACAAAGCTGTTCTCAGATGCTTTCCCCTTGCTTAAATTACATATCATTCTTTTTTAATTATTATTATTTTTATTTTTATGTTTATTTAATTTTTTAAATGTTATTTTATTATTATTATTACCTTATGTTTTATCTTAATGTTTTAAATGTTTTTTGACTCTAATGTATTTCCTTCTTTCTTCCCGGTTTCCTTTCATTTACATTTGTTAACTTTGTGAAGCACATTGAGTTGCACCTGTGTACGAAATGCGCTATATAAATAAACTTGCCTTGCCTTGCCTTGCCTAAGAGACTAAAGCTAAGGAAACATTGTGCTCCTACAGGAATCAATATGGTGTCTTTAAAAGTAGCTATGTTAAGATAACTCTGGGTTATCTATGGGTTGTCTCAGCATCAATCAAATGCCTCTGTATGTTAACCAATCACACCACGCTGTCCAATAACATAAACTCAATGACCTTGTGTCTTAAATCACGCCTTTGGAAAAGCTCGATTTTCACTGTCACATCCATGCATTGGCAAATATTATTTTTTATCGCTTCTCCTCCTGTTGAAGTCATTAGTGTGTTCCCTTATTGACACGTAGGGACCTACTTTCAACATGTAATGGCAAACTGAAACTTTTTAATAAACAACCTGTAGCCTCACTCTACCCAATGCCTCTTTTTAAATGTCAGACTCAGGACCATTGTTGTGCTACAAAGGAAGTGAGAAGCTACTTTAAGCTTTTTAATGGTTTAAAAATAGCAATGTCTTCAAGATTCCTCCATGCTCTGATGCTGAGCAAGACGGTAGTTTTGCTTCTCAGCAAACATGCTTATGAGATGGAGGAAAAATCCAAAGTGCTCAAGAATTGGAGAAAAAAAGGTAGCTACTTTTTGTTGTAGGGAAATACTAATCCAATGCTCTTGATATAAAAAAAATGTCCAATAAATGTTATTTTATCATGCCATATTAAAAGTATAAAATATATTTAGAACATCAATTGGACGGCAACTCACGCCTATACGTACCTTCTTCAGTAGGCCTACTACCGAATGTATGTTTTGGCATACATCAAATGGTCAAAAAAGGTACTGCAACTATGCTGCTCATTGAAACTGGGCTGCCTTTTGCCAAATTTGATATTTTCATGAAAGTTTACTAAGTAATAAACTAATATTTTCTAGTATGGCCCAAGTTGTGACATTTTTGCAGCTAAAAATGGCTATTTCTGGAAATTCAAAATGGCGGACCATGGAGAAGATCCCCCTTTTCATGTATGAAAAGTGCATTTTTTCCAGTCATAATGAATACTTAGAATTTGATGGTGGTTCTAAGTATTCATGAAAAAGGTAACATTAGCGAATGGGTAGCATGAATTCTGGAAATAAACAACTAAAAATCTTACACAGTGTACCTTTAAAGTCTTTTAACAAGGATCCATCTGGTTTAGCCTTTGCAGCCCTTACATGTAGCAGCTGACGGGGGGACAAAGGGTTCAGTTGTCTCTGGCCCAGGGAGACAAGGGGCTCACATCTGGGTCCTCATTACATTGCATGCATTGGGAGCCCTTCAAATGACTTTGTCTCAGACCTGGCCAAAGCTGGCAACGAGCCTTTATAGGCCTACACCATGCACCTTTTATTGCACCTGAGTAAACACTTGCTTTACGTAGGTGGATGTAGAAAGAGATGGGCTCATGGGGCTGGGATGTCATCCCATGGTAAACACACCTCCCTGCTTCTGACAACTCGATAAAAGATGTGATTAGGATGACTCCTCAGAGGTCTTCTTTTAGTCATCAAAATGGGGGAATTCAGCTTTGATACAGGGTGCCAAGTGGGCATTTGTGATGTGGTACCGGGGCTTCTCTGCCCCAGAGCTATCTAGGATGGCGTAGCGTGATCTCTGCGACCTGGCAAGTGGCCAGACGAGTCTCTAAGCCCCAGACTGATGAAGCCTCTCTTTGGCACTAGTGGCACTTATGAAGATGGAGGACAGCTGATAGAGATCGGGGTGGACACAGCATTAAAGGCTCAGTATCTCACATGGGACAATAGGTAAGGAGAAGGCAAGGCAGTTACTATACAGTAGGTTTGCGCGAACCAAGATGTACACTGACATTAACGTGAGAGGATAGCACAAATGCATTCCTGTCTCAAGCGTTATCAATCTTTGCTGAACTATACGTTTCAATTATCAGCAAGTAAATAGTGTTCAAATAGGATATATGTACCTTACCAGCCATGGATGTCATTGTCAAAAAAGATATGCACAAGAAAGGTCAAAGCTAACATTTTATTTTAGAGCTTACTTTGTACATCTACACATAGCCACATACAGTAGATTACATAGATACACATAGATTAGCATGCTGGTTTTGATTATCATTACATGAGAGAGAGCCACATGATTTTACGGGCTTGTTCCATTCCATAGCAGTTCAGGAGTCTATCTTCCAGATTGAAGACGACCTTCCCCATTCTGGAGGGAGGTGCGGGATGAGCTGCAGAGATCAAAACTACAGTGCCTTCCGATTGGTGGTAGAAGTGAAAATAGTCAAAGGCATAAGCAGAGTTTGACTTCTGTGTCAGGGGGAAGGGCAAAATATAACAGGAATAATAATGTATTACAAAATTACAATATGATTCATATTAATTTTGTACTAGCGTGTATTTTAATAAAAAATATCAGTATGTTTGAATTTTTAACATTTGTATTTTGTCATTTCCTTGACTTGATGTCATTACATGTTTCAGCCACCAGGCTTGTCCCCTCAAACCCTCAAACTGGGGGCAAAAAGGTCCAAGGGAAGGACGAGGTGTGAGTACTGTAAGTCTAGTTGATTTCTTATCAAGTTCCTGTCTGTGTGCTTACCTTTTTTAGAAACCTTGTCATACATTTCTAGTATATTCATACATTGTATATAGTATTTGTATACTATTTTACATAGTGTTATTTTCAAGGTAGACAGACAGCATATGTCCTTATGCTGTACTTTTATTACATCTGTAACTATTTCTGTGTATAACAAATAATATGGCATTGGCGTATCCATGCACACTACACCCCTAATTAGAAACATGCATCATTGAACATAAGCAGTCAGGAAGGATTAAGTGCTGCGGGCTTAAATCCATGCACACAAAGTTATGAGGAAATAGAGGATGACTAATTATATATTAAATACGCATGATGTCAGTATTGACCAAACTGATTATGATTTAAGCTGAGCAACCAAAGCATTGTGTGCACACGTGGTTATGTGTGTGCGTAGTACATGTGTGTGTGTGTGTGTGTGTGTGTGTGTGTGTGTGTGTGTGTGTGTGTGTGTGTGTGTGTGTGTGTGTGTGTGTGTGTGTGTGTGTGTGTGTGTGTGTGTGTGTGTGTGAGAGAGAGAGAGAGAGAGAGAGAGCGAGAGAGAGAGAGAGAGAGAGAGTGGTAAGTGGAGGTGCAGAAGCAGTGTGTGTGTGTGTGTGTGTGTGTGTGTGTGTGTGTGTGTGTGTGTGTGTGTGTGTGTGTGTGTGTGTGTGTGTGTGTGTGTGTGTGTGTGTGTGTGTGTGTGTCCTCGCACATGCATGAGTTTGTGTGTAAAAGTGTGTTAGGCAAAGTTCTCACCTTCACAACCAGAGAGGCCGCTCTCTTTGATACGGCCTCAGGTGATGAGCTCACCTGAATTTCACCTGCCACCCCTCCCCCTCCCCTCCCCTCCCCACCCACTCCTCTTTTTCTCCTCTCCCCCTCCGCCTCCCTCCCTCGCTCATCTCCATCCCCGCTTCCTCTTTCCCTCCGTCCCCCTACCACTGCTGCTCAACTCTCCTTTTGCCAGAGATTAATAGTGACATAAATCATCTACTGTCCGATGGGCAAAGCCTACACTCCAGGCTGGATAAGACAGCATGTAAAAATTAAGAGTTGTAGGTGAAGTGCTATAAATCTCATGACGCTCTCTCTCTCTCTCTCTCTCTCTCTCTCTCTCTGCCCAGCACCCGCTCTCTTGTCCTGTGTTGCACCCCCTCCCTCCCGCCCCCTTCTGCGTGAGGACTGGGGATGTGGTGACAGTACCCCGTGGAAGCGGTGGCCATAGCTCACAACGTCCGTCCGGCCCCTTACCCCATCACGCAATCTCATGTCGCAACCCTCTCCTCAATCTCCTGTTTTACTATCATCCCCTCTCTCCCTCTTGCTCTCTCTCTCTCTCTCTCTCTCTCTCTCTCTCTCTCTCTCTCTCTCTCTCTGTCTCTTGCTCTCTCTCTCTCTCTCTCTCTCTCTCTCTCTCTCTCTCTCTCTCTACATCTCCCTCTCTCTCCACTTCTCTTTCCATTGCTTTATCTTTCACTTCCTGCATTTCTTCTCCTATCTCCCCCTCTCCTGTCTCCCACTCCATTAGTCTCCGGTGGGCGCTCCGCTACCCTTTTGTTTCAAGTTCGTAAAGGGAACTTTTCATATCTCTCTTCTCTTCCCTGCTCGGCTCTCCGTCTCCGTTTCCATCTCCATCTCTGCGTCTTGTCTCCTGCAGCCTCATCAATGCTGACTTTGTGTCCATCCATCTCTCGCTCCATCCATCCATCCTGCCTCCCCTCTCCATTCCGTCCATCCTGTATTGAAGCAGCAGCAGCAGCAGCAGCAGCAGCAGCAGCAGCAGCAGCAGCAGCAGCAGCAGCAGCCTTGGCATAGACCAATTAATATATCTCGGGAGCGGAGGGGTTCTCCATAACAAAAAATAAAATTGAAATACGAACACACAGAAACTCACGCACACACACACCACACACACACATACACGCACACGCACACGCACGCGCACACGCACACGCACACACACCGTAATGATGAATAGTTTGCATATCAGGTGCGTAATAAAGGTGTGCGAGATGAGAGCAATGAGTGGGCGCACCTCCGCAGCAGGAAGAGAGGACGAGGAGAACAGAAAAGAAGAGAAGAGGCCCCCTATTACTCCTTTATGCCTTTGTTTCTGTCCCCCACTCCACCACCTCTCTCTTTCACAAGCATCCTCCACTCCCTTTCTTTATCTCTCGCTCTCTGGGCTTATACTTATACTGGGCTTATTCTCTCTCTCTCTCTCTCTCTCTCTCTCTCTCTCTCTCTCTCTCTCTCTCTCTCTCTCTCTCTCTCTCTCTCTCTCTCCGGCCCTATTACCTTTCTTTCTTTCTCATGGACATTCTTAGGCCCTTATTAAATCTCTCACACCGAGGTTTCTTTCTGTTTCCCACTCTTCGTCTCCCTCTCTCATCTCCATTTCTCATCTCTCTCTCTCTCTCTCTCTCTCTCTCTCTCTCTCTCTCTCTCTCTCTCTCTCTCTCTCTCTCTCTCTCTCTCTCTCTCCACCGCCCTCCCTCCTCCCTCTTGCGTTCTTTCTCTCGCTCTCCCATTCTCCTGTACATTCTTATTCTTAGGCCTTATTAAATCTCACACACAGAGGCGCCGGGCGCTGGTGCTTCGTGAGAATCAGCTCACGCACAAGAGGCGCATTCGCAGGCCGCTCGCATCGCGGCGATATGCTAATACAATCATCTGCTGCTCCGCTCCACATCTGCATGCTGTTTCAGGAGCGCCGAAAGAAAGAAGGAGAGAGAGGAGCGGGTAAAGAGAGGGAGACGGAGCGTGAGGGCATGAGATAGAGAGAGAGCCATAAGAAAGGAGAAAGAGAGAGGGAGGGACGGAGAGAGTAAGATGGAGATGTTGTTTCAGGGGTGCTGAAAGAAAGAGACAGGAGAAGGTAGAGAGAGAGAGAGAGAAATAGAGAGAGAGAGAGAGAGAGAGAGAGAGAGAGAGAGAGAGAGAGAGAGAGAGAGAAACAGAGAGAGAGAGAGAGAGAGAGAGAGAGAGAAACAGAGAGAGAGATTGTAGTGAAAGACAAAGGATGGCTAGTATATATTCTGGATCTTGCAAGTCCGGGTGCCGGGACTCGGCTACAACTCAGTCATTGCCTTTTTCGGCTCCGAAGCTAAACGCAATTCCCCTTAACAGCCAACGCTTGAAATACTTCATTGGAGGAAAACAGAGTGCGAAGTGCGAAGGTGTCAGCAATGAAAGTAAAAAAAACAGGGGGGAAATAAAATAAGTGAAAGAGAGAGAGAGAGAGAGAGAGAACAACAGAGTGATGTAGAGGAGGGGTGGGGGCTTGTGGGTAGGGTTAGAGGGATGTGGGATGGAATGCAACAAAGGCAAGCACTTATACCCAGAAGGAAAAAACAATGTAACAACTCGAAAAAACAGCAGCAAGCATCAAAAGCAAGGGATGAAAGGAGGACTGCAAGTGGAGAGAGATGAGCCCTCGTTCCTCCACATGAAAGAGAGGGATGGGGATGGGGAGGGGGATGGGAGGGGAGGGGGAGGGGGGTTGCAGGGGTTCGGGATGTGTTGAGTGTTTGAGCGGATCAACCGTGCGCTGTTACTTCCTGAGGTGAGAAATGGAACACATATTAAACCCCAAAACACGTGCCAGCACATCCAACATACAGCATGCAACACGCCACGGCACCAATGGCAGCAACAGCACAGGGGGGGGGTGGGAGGCACGCTTTTACTTGAAACATCCTGCCCCCATGCACAAAGGGAAATTGCTCTTAAGTAATAGAGCACAATGAGCCAAGCACACACAAAGTCACATGCACACACACACAGATGCACACATACACACCAGAGGCACACGCAAACAATTCCACATGTAGGCATAAACACACACGCACACACACACACACATACATACACACATGTGCAATTTGCATGCATACATTAATGCACAGACATAGGCTTGAGTTTATGTGGGGATTCATTTAGTACAGCGATGCAAAGAATACAAACCATTGCTCAGTCATATTTATTTTGAACCAAAAACAAGGTTCAGCATCCGAAGTAGAAGCAGATGCGTTTTTTGTGAGCAAAGGATTGGGAGAGGGGGACAACAGAAGGAGCGAAAAAGAGGGAGGAAGAGAGAGAGGGGGGTAGGAGGAGAAGAGGGAATGGGGAGAGAGTTTGCAAGACAAGAAGAAGAGATGCAGGGCGGAGCAGAGAAAGAGAGTGAGGAGGAGAGGTGGCGATGTGGTTGAGCGATTTCGGGGTTGAACCGGCAAAGAGTTGCTACAGGTGAGAGAGAAGAAGAAGAGAAAGAGGAATACGGTGAGGGAGAGAGAGCGAGGAAGAGATGTGGTGATGACGTTGGGTGGGCAGAGAGTTGAGAGAAGTGAAAGAGAGCAGAAGAGAAAAAAAAGGAAGAGAGGAGGAAGGGGAAGAGCGTGACGCCAAGAGAAGAGGAGAAGAGAGGAGAGTTAGTGATGAAGTTGGGTGGGTAGAGATTTGAGAGAGGTGAAAGAGAGCAGAAGACATGAAGAGGGGGGAGGAAGGGGGAAGAGCGTGATGTGGAGAGGAGAGGAGAGGAGAGGAGAGGAGAGGAGAGGAGAGGAGAGGAGAGGAGAGGAGGGGAGAGGAGAGGAGAGGAGAGGAGAGGAGAGGAGAGCAGGGGAGAGGAGAGGAGAGGAGAGGAGAGGAGAGGAGAGGAGAGGTGGTGATGGGGTTGTGCGATGGCGGGGTTGAGCGGGGTAGAGAGGTGATGTGTAACGTGAATGTGCTTTAATTAGAGATAAGAGTGCACCTCCATGACAAACGCACCAAGAAGGCGGCAAAGAACCCGCCAGGCAAAAACCTCACACCCGATGGTCTCTCACACACTCACTCACAGATGCAGACTTGTGTACATGTGCATACAGATGACATACACACACGCGCACGCACGCACGCATGCACACACGCACGCACGCACACATACACAAACACACACACACACGCACTCACGCACGTACGCGCGCATGCACACAGCACACACACAT
>NC_085867.1:49893662-49901162 GCF_034702125.1 Engraulis encrasicolus
AAGGCAGGCAGGACGGTCATGGCGGAGTGGAGAGAGAGGAGCCAGCCTTTCAGACTGTGACAGTGACAGGAATGGGATGTTTTATTCAAAAGGATGAAATAGCGAGCCGGAGCTCCTGAAGCTCTTAGTGAAATTCAGAGTTCTTGTCATTTGCCCGTGGTTCAATTAAGCCGCAAAGTATCAAGGTGACGTGAGAGGAGTGCAGAGGAGGAGAGAGAGACGTTGGTGGAAGAGAGAGAGTAAAAGTGTATGTGAGAGAAGGGGGATGGGGTAGAGCAAGATAGAGAGAGAGAGAGAGAGAGAGAGAGAGAGTCAGAAAGAGAGAGAACGAGAGAGAGAGAGAGTCAGAAAGAGAGAGAACGAGAGAGAGAGAGAGAGAGAGAGAGAGAGAGAGAGAGAGAGAGAGAGAGAGAGAGAGAGAGAGAGAGAGAGAGAGAATAGAGAGATAGACAAAGTGAGTGAGAAAGATAGGGCAGGTAGGGTAAACATTCAGCTCATACTGCCTCAGCATACAGTAAAAGGAAGGAGCAGAAGCTCCTGTGTGTGTGTGTGTGTGTGTGTGTGTGTGTGTGTGTGTGTGTGAGAGAGAGAGAGAGAGAGAGAGAGAGAGATAGGAGAGAGAGAGAGAGAGAGAGAGAGAGAGAGAGAGAGAGAGAGAGAGAGAGAGAGAGGAAAGAGAGGAAGAGAGAAGAAAGAGAGAGAGAGAGAGAGAGAGAGAGAGAGAGAGAGAGAGAGAGAAAGAGAGACAGAGAGAGAGAGAGAACACAAGTATGGTTTGCATACTTTTGATCCCTCATAGTGTGTGTGTGTGTGTGTGTGCGCGCGTGTGCGTGTGTGCGTGCATGCATGCGTGCGTGCGTGCTTGCATGTGTACAAAGGACGATGAAAAAAGTATGGTGGATTATTTTCTCCTCTTGAGACAGCCCTCACAATTTGCCTTTACGGTCCTTACTTTCTTTCTTTCTTTCTTTCTGTCTTTCTTTCTTTCTTTCTTTCTTTCTTTCTTTTTGCCGAAGCATTGGAAAGGACCACCATCCTCAAGTGGAGCAGTGCTTTGTCCATCTGTATCCAGCTCATTCAGCACTGTCTGCAAAAGAAGTTCCTCTGACAATGTCTTATTCTGAGGAAGAGGCCACACTACTTTGGAAAAAAGTTAGTGCAAATACGCCTGGAATGAATTCGCCCTTAGTTAAAGTCATCGCCACTGTGCAGCCGTTACACCCACACACATCCACACACACACCCACACCGTCCCTCCCCTTCTCCTTCCCAGGATCACAGAATCAATCTAGTCCTTGCGCTGGAGAATTAAAAGGAAATTACACAATCTGATGAAGTTTCACCTGTCAGTCACAGCTACACACACACATGCACGCACGCACGCACGCACGCACGCACGCACGCACGCACGCGCACACACACACACACACACACACACACACACACACACACACACACACACACACACACACACACACACACACACACACACACACACACACACACACACACACACACACACACACACACACACACACACCTCATCTGCATTCTTCTTGTTCCCACCTTCAATGTCCCTTCTTTCCAAAGTCAGCCCGCACTTGCTACTCAAATACAGTCAGTAGGGGAATGTTTACAAAATGGCTTATAACCAATCTCTTTTTCATTGGTTTATGTATTACATTTTTATGGGAAAAAACATGTATTCCTCCCACTTTATGCAGGAATCTAGATAGGGTTGACCGGTACGTTTTTGATTCACTATTTTTTTCGTTATGCCTCTTATACACAAGCTCTGTCCTAGTGCTATTCTCAGTAATGCAATTGAATTTAAGAGACGACCCTCTCCAAGGAGACAGTGTCCCCTTCCGACCCCTGGTGACCTCTCCTCTAGGGTGCATCATATGCCCCCTTTGATGCACCCTACTCTCAAGGATACCACTGCACATCGTTATACCTCGTTAGCCTCTCCTCCATTAGCTCCCACATGTACACACGTTACCAGAATCTGTCATGATGCCCCATCCATACTGGACTTACGTAATGCATCTGTCTAGTGGCCAAAAATATGGTTGCCTGTGGGTTAGCCATGGGCTAGTGGTTTGGGAGGTGGACTTAAGATCAGAGGGTTGCAAATTCGAATCTCACCTTTACCCATCCTCCCTATACCGCCATCCATGGGCGAAGTGCCCTTGAGCAAGGTTACTTACCCCACATTGCTGCAGGGACTGTAGCCAATATACCCTGTAAATAACTGTAAGTTGCTTTGAATATAAAAGCGTCAGCTAAGTGTAATGTAAGTAAGTATCGTAAGTGTAAGTGCCTGGCGAGTTGGTGTAGTGCTGCTCTGTGTAAGATCACCACTACAGGCTGCATCACCAGCCCACCAATCACAATGCAAAGTCGATTTTTCTGCCCTCTGTTTGAGTCTTTGGGGAGAGTTTTGCAGGACACTGGCGACACTGCGGCGTGGCCCTGAAGACAACAGGATGACGACAGCTAACGAAAAGCAGGTAATTGGTCTCAGTGTTGGCTTTGGCAATGCAGAGGCAATTTGAGCCCATGACAAGGAAGTATAACATATAAAATGTGTACAGGAAAGTCCAAGACAATGAAGAAGAAGAAGAAGAAGAAGAAGAAGAAGAAGAAGAAGAAGAAGAAGAAGAAGAAGAAGAAGAAGAAGAAGAAGAAGAAGAAGAAGAAGAAGAAGAAGAAGAAGAAGAAGAAGATGAAGATGATGATGATGATGATGATGATGAAGGGCAGAGAGAGGGAGGGAGAAAGGTGGATGGAGAGGGAGAGGCAGGGGACATGCAGGCCGTGGTGAAGTTAATAACTGAAACACCGATACAGTGATTCAGAATGCAATCAAATGATGCACCACAAGCAGCACAATTGGTCTCCTGATTTATGGGGGGCGTGTGGAGAATGAGCAAGAGAGAGAGAGAGAAAGAGATGGAGGGTGAGAGAGGGATGGAGGGAGGGGGTGAGGGAGCGAAAGGAGGGGAGAGAGGGTGTAGGGTGCGGTGAAACACTGCTGCCAGAGAAAAGCTCGTTAATTTCACCAGACGAGCAGCGATCTGTGTCAGCATCTTCTCCCTAATTTCAAAGAGAGTCTGCCGGAGCAAAACGGTCACACAAAAGCACACACATACACACATGCACACACACACTCACACAGACATACAGAACGATCATACACACAGAGAGCCTTCCATAAGCATGCAATCGTTGACAAATCCTTAATTGGGAAGATGTCTCTTTTTGAAGTTCAAAATCAATTACGGCGGAGCAAAGTCATAATTTCGCTTGAGGCAGCACAAAGCCATCATATTGATAGGACATTAGGAAACAACAAGGAGACTGCGAAGACAAACAACACCGTATTATTGAACATCTCAACTCGCAAGGCCCTTGTTATACTGTCTTATTTCCAGAACCTTCTGAGTCTTGACTGACCAAACAACACAGCCCGTTCCTTTGCAGGCCTCCACCAGATGAGTCACGTCACGTCTTCGTGAATGTTTAGCGGAGCCTTTTACAAGCGGCAGCACAGGCAGACGCGCACTTGATGGTGTTCCTAATTACTGTCAGATGTCAGACATCTCGTTTTGGATTTATAGGATGTGATGTGTGATGAGTGTGTTATGGTTGTTGACACAGAGGTTCTGAGGATGTTTAGCTAGTGCTAATTGGGTCTCTGTAAGGACATCAAAAGCATCGGCGGGATGATTTGATAGACTGTATTCGCCTTGCAGGCCTGCCTGGGATAAATAACTTGAGGACAGGGTATCAGTGAGGTTGAATGAGAGCCCCGATTGCAGAAGAGTGTGGCTGCTAGACATGAATATGGACGTGACACATCTAAAAACTCATGCAGAGATGTATCATGCAGTGATTTGGGGTCCAAATCGGAAAAACTGAGGCTAATTAAATCAGATGTTAATTAACATTGTGTATTTTGCTACCAGCACCTCTCAATATTGAAATATATAATATATCTATAGTATGAAAATAAACCATATCGTAATTGTAGATGTGTGAATTTACTGAGAGTTACATTACCTGGTGCTTTCATCCAAAGTGACCTCCAGTTATTACAAAGTAAGGGTGGAGTTAGATGAGGAGTTAGATTGCTCAAGGGCGCTTCAGCTATGGATGCTGGTGTATAGTGGAAGTCGAAGCTGCAACCATCTGATCCAGAGACCGCATCCCTCCACCACCATCGGCCCCATCTGCTGAAAAGTTGATGCAAGATGGTAGATATGCAAAGGTATGTCATGAAATTTTAAGACTTCATCTGAGACGGAAGATAATTAATATTGTGTGCCTCATTAGTGTTCTGCTACTTGAGGAATGGGACGCATGAATATTCATGTAAGCACGTGGGCTACCTGCTGTTCTGTATGACCTTAACGGAGCTTAGTGTGATCCACTCACCTTCTCTGTATTTCTATACAAGCTCCTCTAGGGGTGTTGAGACCACAGAAATGAGACGTGGAAATGGGAGCCAAGCATGTGCTCTGCCTGGAAGATTCAATTTTGTATTATTATCAGTCCTTGCTAACCAACCAATCAATCTTTCCTTTTTTCCTGTACTGGATTTCCACATCATACCAGTCATGGGTCATCTTTGCTCTGCAGGGCACAAAGTGCCCTGTTCTGGGCCCATGAATGCTAAACCTATCTTGGCAGAAATGTTTAAGCAACTACACATCAGTGAGTGCGTATACATGCAGTTCAGTATCCCGAATATGATCGGGATATTAAGTATCCCAAATTTGCGTTTGCGCATATAAACACTTCAGTATCCCGAATAAGCCCTTATTCGGGATACTGAGAAATCGGGATATGCTAGGTGGAGTTTTCCGAAAGAAGCCGGGATACTGACGCATGTATACACCTTATCCCGAATACAGGGGCTTCCCATGGAACGCTGTTGCTGGTATCCAGGCTACACGCATTTGAAGAGAATTCTATAACGGCCAAGAATGTAGACTGGGATATAACGTTCTGTGCGCATATAAACACATTATCCCGAATATGATCATAACCGGGATATGCCTCATATTCGGGATACTGAACTGCATGTAAACGCACTCAGTGAATTCACTGTACCATGACAACAGAAATCTATTCATGGCGTGAGCTGTAGCATTTTTGGTTTTACACCTCAGCACTCTCACCCAAACACAATGGTAGTGCTTCACTTAATGTTACAACAGTCATGGGTAAGCGTACACCTCAGCACTCTCACCCAAACACAATGGTAGTGCTTCACTTAATGTTACAACAGTCATGGGTAAGCGGTTAGGGTGTCAGACTTGTACCCCGAAGGCAAAGGTTGCTGGTTTCACTCCCGATCTGCCAGGTTGGTGGGGACAGTAAGCGCTGTCCTCTATGACTGAGGTACCCTGAGCATGGGGGGGGGGAGGGGATGTTTCTTCACTTACCTCTCCTATATGCTGACTTTCATTCTGGCAAATGTTTCAGTGTCTCCACAGAGAGTCACACAGACCAGTTGACTTGTTAAGGTGGGTCTGCCGGAGAGAACTTTGTGTTTATCATGCTTATCCTTGTCTGATGTGGTGCTGCGATACTCTAAGAACCTTATCATAAAAATGGGATTAAAAACTTAGTGCTGCTCATCTGAACAAAACAAATCCCCAATCCTTGGGCACATTAGCATATTAGCACTTGTGGTCAAAAAAGCATGGCGAGAACATCTCATTGAAAAAAGCACCTCAAGACGTTGTAACCTTCTGCTCCTTTAATTTCGAAAAAATGAAGAATATATTTTGCTTACTTGCCAACTCCAAGAGAGCCAATCTCTGCGCCTTAGGTCTGAAGTTTGGAAGAAGACATGTAGTCGAGTGACGGGTTTTAGGCAAAGGTTTGTATGAGTTGTGCAGTTTGAGTCGAAGTGACCAGGGAGCTGGAGCAACACAGAGAGTGTTAATTCAACACTCAAAAAGTCACATTTAACTCTCATAGTGTCGATCCTAGATGTTGAAGTAACATCACATTTTGCTGTGCAGGCTACTGAAAGCCTGATTAGCAGCTGGGGGACTCAGCTGGGGCAAACCGAGGAGGCTGGTCAGGGAGGGTGAGGGCCAACTATGCGGCCTGTCCTGTCCTGTCCTGTCCTGGACAGACCAGGCTGAGGGGACGGAGCAGAGCAGAGGGCCGCAGTGGTGCTCATTACTGGGGCATTACTGAGTCCTGCCACGCGCTCTCCTCCTCTTGTCTCCATGGCCGAACGGAACATCACTGCTAGGAGCACACTGAGCCAAGCTCTCTGAACTCATCTGGAATACCTGATCGGGGGGTTGAGGGAAGTATGCATATGCACACATACGGACACACACACACACAAGCACAAGCACAAGCACAAGCACAAACACACACACACACACACACACACACACACACACACACACACACACACACACACACACACACACACACACACACACACACACACACACACACACACACACACACACACACACACACACACCTGTCATCAATGCTGACCCCCCTGTCCACTTCCAAACCTTCAACCCTAAAGATACGCACACTTGCACACAGGTTCTCTCTCTCTCTCTCTCTCTCTCTCTCTCTCTCTCTCTCTCTCTCTCTCTCTCTCTCTCTCTCTCTCTCTCTCTCTCTCTCTCACACACACACACACACACACACACACACACACACACACACACACACACACACACACACACACACACACACCACACACACAGAGATACCATCACAGGCGTCCATTCTTTCTCTGTATGTGTCCCCTTTGTTTTTCCCAGTGACTGTGGCTGCATATCCCTCCCCACATGTGGCCCTTCAACCTCATTCGCTGCGCCTGCAGCTCCATGTTTGAAGCAGAAGCCAATCTGTGCCACTCAGATAGGAGCTGTCTGTCTGTCTTTGTAGTTGTCGGAGCCGGAGGTAGCTGGAGGTTTTCTAGAGGCTGACACGCCCCGCACTCATACACGCACGCACGCTCACAAGCACATACGCACCCGCACCCGCACGCGCGCACACACACACACACACACACACACACACACACACACACACACACACACACACACACACACACACACACACACACACACACACACACACACACACACACACACACACACACGCACACACACACTTTCTCTCTTTTCTCTCACACTCTCTCTCTCTTACACTTCAAAACACTTACAGTATGCACATTCCCAAACAGAGTTTCTGTCTGTGGCAGGCTGCTTGGGGGCACCAGCCTTTGTCTCTCCTGGAGGGGGTGAGATGAGACTGTGCCGCGGAGATGCCGTCGCCCGACCGGTCAGACCATTCATTTTGAGTTACTTATTAATTCACAAATGGTCTGATTACACTTCTCTGGGAAGGGTTAAGTCGTCCGCCACCTGGCCGGCCAATAAGCGAACGAAGACCTTATATTGTCAAGTGTTCCACCAACTACATAGGGTATATTTCTGTTGT